>NW_007735177.1:41276-42292 GCF_000696425.1 Galeopterus variegatus | reverse complement strand
GACCCGAGTTCGCTTCCCAGTTCTACCACTAGAGAGCTGTGTGATCTTGGACAATTTGTTTCACCTCTCTGGGCCCATTCTGTTGTCTGAAATAAGCCATTCATTTTTTCATTCAATTCAACAACTACGTACCAAGCACCTGCTATGAGCTAGGGCATATTCTAGATATGGGGGTGTATTAGTCTGTTTCTGTTGCTTATAACAAAATACCTGGAACTGGGTACTTTATAAAGAAAATGAAATTTATTGCTTACATCTTCAGAAGCTGGGAAGTCCAAAGTCCAGGGGACACATCTGGTAAGGGTCTTCTTGGTGGTGGCTTTACAGCAATGCAAGAGCCTCACAAGGCAGAAAATGGTGGAGCAGAGAGAGAGAGAGACTCATATGCTCTCCTTTTAAAGCCCTCAGAACCACACCCCTGACCACCATTAAACCATCCACTTAATCACCTCTTCAAGGCCCCACCCTTCAATTACCATAGTAGGATTTCCCACCCTCAACAGTTACAGTGGGGATTATACTTCTAATGTATGAATTTTGGGGGACACAATTCAATCAACCCACAGCAGAGGGATACATAGTGGGAAACACAAAGGACCAAATCCTTGCCTTTCTGGCATGTGCAGTCTAGTGCGAGCTGTAAACTATACCCCTTCTCTCTCTCATACACACACACACACACACACACACACACACACACACACACACACACACTGTTAAAGGTCAGTAAAGCGGGAAAGAGGTCAAGGCACTGGGGTATAATCTGGAAAAGCCTCATGAACAAGATGCCATTACAGCAAAGACGTGAAAGAGGTGCGGGTGTGGGCCGAGTGAGAACCCCAGAGGAGAGAGCTGCAGGCAGGAGGAGGAGCAGCCACAGCCCCGCAGGCATGTGCCCGAACGCTCAAGGAACAGCAAGGAAGCTGGTGTGGCTGAAGCTGGTGAGAACGAGCATGGCCAGAGCAATCATAGTTGATCTAAAGTGTTCTTTCCCTGTGAAATGCAGGGGTTCATGC
>NW_007735177.1:29386-40595 GCF_000696425.1 Galeopterus variegatus | reverse complement strand
GGCCAGAGCAATCATAGTTGATCTAAAGTGTTCTTTCCCTGTGAAATGCAGGGGTTCATGCTGATCTGCAAAGGGGATTAGGCACAGACAAGTGATTGCAATGACATGCTGCGGCACCACACGCAGCACTGTGGGGGGCATAGCCTCCCTCCACTCAGCGAGCGCAGTCGTCCCAGGAGCAGGAGCTAAAGGACGATCCGAGCGTGATGGAGACACATGGGAAGAGCCACCAGCAGTGTGAGGATCCAGAGCAGGAGTGTGGGAGACCCAGGGGAGCGAGCACTGTGTAGGTGAAGGGTGGTGGAACACATGAAGGGTGGGGAAGGGTGGCACGGCCCAGGGAAACCACAGTTAAGGCCCAGTGAACTGCAACTCCTTGCAAAGGGTGGAAACAACTGACTTCAGCCAGTGTGATGTCAAGGAAGTAAGTGTAGAGACTGTATGGATATTTTTTAAATGAAACAGAAATGAAGGGAAGCAAAGGAGTTCCCAGCAAAGGAAGACTTGCCAGGAAAGTGGATCAACACTGAGACTAAGTCTAGGTCTAGTCAAGGGTGCCTTTTGTCAACACCTCCTGAGTGCCAGACCCTCCGCTAGATGGTTTATAGATGGTGTTTCGTGTAGTCATTAAGACAGCCCAAAGAAATAGGCATGGTTTCCCCCTTTTTACAGATGGGAAATGTGTCGGCCTTTCTCACCTCCATCCTTTTGGCCTCTGTGCATTGTCATAAGTGTGCTGGACTCAGGAGATGGTGAAATGCTGCTCCTTCAGCTATTGGGGTGACTGGAGGCCCTAGGAAGGGCCCCCAGCCATAGGCAGCCTCTCTAGTCTATCATCGTGTGTTATACAATCATTATCACTTTTTACATGTGACACGGGGAAGGCTTGGATTCATTTGAAGATTCTTTGAAATGGGGAGAAAAGATGTAGTTATATGAAATAATATCTAACGGCTGAATTGCTTGTGTTTTCCAAGGTTAGGGACAATGCTGGGAGGGAAAAGGTAAGGTTTCCTTGTTTTCTGAATACATGGAGGCTGCAGGTTTATGAGTTCAGAGGAGCTGGGTCCAAGCAATGAGCAAGTGGACGGTGATTTAGAGGCCTGCGGGCAAGGGGGAGATATGGGCAGTGGGCAGACCAAGAAATCTCAGCCAGTGGGTCTGGGCACTGTGTGAAGCAGAGAGGGAAAGAGGAGCTGTTGATCAGCCGGAAGATGGGAAGACTGGGGAGAGTAGACCTGTTTGTGGGAGCTCAGGTTTTACTGTGGAAGTAAAACCGTGCGACGTTCAGCCCTGCTCCATTTCTATACAAAACCTTCAGTAAACTCACCCTGGCTTTATAATCCTTGTGGCATGGGTGGATTCACTGGGAAGGAGGAAAGGGGCCCTGAATCGCACTTGCTGGGTTGAGAAAATGTTGACCAGCCCAGATAAGGGGAGCCGGGACATCTGCAGTTGGGGATACATGCAGATGGGGAAACTGAGGTTCAAAGACTGTACATCACCTTCCCAGAGTCACATGGGAGCAAGTTGGTGAGATCTTTCAGCTTCCAAAGCCAGAGTTCTCTCCACCCCACTGTGCTATCCCCTTGGATCATTTGGGTTAGTATTTCGGCAGTGACTCCAAAATTTCTGGCCTTGAAAAGTTTTCATATATTTCCCCCCACCAACCTGACTGCTGGGTAAATGCAACATCTGCACATTCTTTTCTTCCCCCTTTTTGTGCCGTTTGAACACCAAATAAATTGAAAACAACAGAGAAGGCATAAAAGAAACAAGGAAGCAAAAAGCTTATGAGACTATACCGTAATCAGAGCGTGTAATTGGAGTGAGGTCAAACACCCATGAAACCATGGATGCATGAAAAAGACAGGCAGCTCAGTTTTACTCTGAGTCACAGGAGAGAGGACACCTGCAGCCTTCACTTGTCTCAGTTAAGTAATGTGGACGGTGGAAGAGGTCCTCCCTGAGAGAGACAGGGCAGAGGATTTGGGAAGCGACTGCTCTGGTAAATCAGAGAGTGTTGTATTTCCAGGGGTAGCATGTGTAGTGATATAAACAAATTATTTTTGTTGTTTTTTAATTTTAAAGTTGGCTTCTCAAAAATAATGCCTGGAGACTGGGCAGTGAGAGAAATGAATCAGAACCTGCAGGCTGAATGCCTTCCGCATGCTTCTGTCCTCAAGCGTCTGCTGGGACAGGGCCTCTGCATCACTTGAGTAGCACATGGCCCACCTGAGGGAGCAGCTTCTGCAGCTGCTGCCTGATGCTTGTCTTCCCTGTATTGCTTACAGAGAGGTACGAGAAAGTATGGGAACTGGTGAGAAAAGCCTGTATCTACAGCAGTGTCTTAACTTTTTCTGGACTTAAACCCCTTCCAGAATCTGAAACAAGCATAAAACCCTCCTTTATTGAAAACAGCACAGAGGCACATAAATGCAAAGTTTGCACATGAATTGTCAAGGGTGGGGAGTAGGGATGGCTGGGTATAGAACTCCTGAGACCTTCTAGGCAGGGTTTCTCAGAGGAGGGCTTTGGACCACCTGCATTAGAGAGAACTTGGATGCTAATTTAAAATGCAGGCAGGCTCCCAGCCCCACCCCAGACTTACAGAAGAAGAATCTGTGTGTTAGACTCCAGTGTCTGCATTTTATCCCACTCTCCAGGTTAATTCTGATGCACACTAAGGTTTGAGAACCTTGTCATAGCATGTCTGTGAACCCAGGTTTAAAACTCCTGACTTGGAACCACCTAAGAATGCTTGTTTAAAACACAGATTCACAGGCAGAAGCTGTGGTGCATTAAGTCTAGGACAGCATGCGGAAATCTATAGCTCAATCACCCGCTGGTTCTCGTGTGGGGATTCCAACACCCATGCTTGGAGCAGTGGCCTGGAGGAACAATTCTGAAGTCAATTTGGGAGCTTTTCTCTAGTTTTGGTGTCCCCCATGTGCCTAGTGCTAAAGCTGACTCTCCAAACCCAGGCTTCTTCCATTACAGCATCTCATTTAAATAACCCACCCAAAAAGTACCTGTTCCTTTCTGGCCTTGAAAAGTTTTCATATATTTCCCCCCACCAACCTGACTGCTGGGTAAACGCAACATCTGCACATTCTTTTCTTCCCCCTTTTTGTGCCGTTTGAACACCAAATAAATTGAAAACAACAGAGAAGGCATAAAAGAAACAAGGAAGCAAAAAGCTTATGAGACTATACCGTAATCAGAGCGAGGTCAAACACCCATGAAACCATGGATGCATGAAAAAGACAGGCAGCTCAGTTTTACTCTGAGTCACAGGAGAGAGGACACCTGCAGCCTTCGCTTGTCTCAGTTCAGTAACGTGGACGGCGGAAGAGGTCCTCCCTGAGAGAGACAGGGCAGAGGATTTGGGAAGCAACTGCTCTGGTAAATCAGAGAGTGTTGTATTTCCAGGGGTAGCATGTGTAGTGATATAAACAAATTATTATTGTTGTTTTTTAATTTTAAAGTTGGCATCTCAAAAATAATGCCTGGAGACTGGGCAGTGACAGAAATGAATCAGAACCTGCAGGCTGAATGCCTTCCGCATGCTTCTGTCCTCGAGCGTCTGCTGGGACAGGGCCTCTGCATCACTTGAGTAGCACATGGCCCACCTGAGGGAGCAGCTTCTGCAGCTGCTGCCTGATGCTTGTCTTCCCTGTATTGCTTACAGAGAGGTACGAGAAAGTATGGGAACTGGTGAGAAAAGCCTGTATCTACAGCAGTGTCTTAGCTTTTTCTAGACTTAAACCCCTTCCAGAATCTGAAACAAGCATAAAACCCTCCTTTATTGAAAACAGCACAGAAGCACATAAATGCAAAGTTTGCATATGAACTGTCAAGGGTGAGGAGTAGGGATGGCTGGGTATAGAACTCCTGAGACCTTCTAGGCAGGGTTTCTCAGAGGAGGGCTTTGGACAACCTACATTAGAGAGAACTTGGATGCTAATTTAAAATGCAGGCAGGCTCCCAACCCCACCCCAGACTTACAGAAGAAGACTCTGTGTGTTAGACTCCAGTGTCTGCATTTTATCCCACTCTCCAGGTTAATTCTGATGCACACTAAGGTTTGAGAACCTTGTCGTAGCATGTCTGTGAATCCAGGTTTACAACTCCTGACTTGGAACCACCTAAGAGTGCTTGTTTAAAACACAGATTCACAGGCAGAAGCTGTGGTGCATTAAGTCTAGGACAGCATGCGGAAATCTATAGCTCAATCACCCGCTGGTTCTCGTGTGGGGATTCCAACACCCATGCTTGGAGCAGTGGCCTGGAAGAACAATTCTGAAGTCAATTTGGGAGCTTTTCTCTAGTTTTGGTGTCCCCCATGTGCCTAGTGCTAAAGCTGACTCTCCGAACCCAGGCTTCTTCCATTACAGCATCTCATTTAAATAACCCACCCAAAAAGTACCTGTTCCACATGTCATTCCCTGACAGCCTGCCCCAACAGAGAGTAGTACTGACTCAAAAAAGACTACAGTTTTGTCATGTCAGGAAATGTAATTTCAAAAATATTTATATTTGTCAGGGTCCTCTGATATCTTAAGCCCTAGGAGGGACCAATCATGAGTTTTTTGGTGAGACATGAAAGATGGATAACCTGGGAGCTGAGTCTACAATTGCATCACCAGCAGACTTGAAGCCACCTGAGGCTGTAGGCTATGACTTCTTTAGCTTTGCATGGCATCTCTGGTGCAAGTCTTAAAACATAATCGGTGCTTGGGGGCGGGGAAGAAGGAAGGGGGAGGGGAAAAGGGAGAGATTGGATAAGGGGCATAAAGAATAAGTGTGATTTGCAACAACGAATATGCTAATAAAAAAAGAAAAAGGAAAGAAAAAAAACTATCATTCAGGAAATTTAGCACAATTTATGTAAAAGTAGTGGTAAAATATGTGGAAACCTTTATTGGAAGTACTGTTGTAAAGAGAGATTGATGTTGTAATTTTTACATAATTGTTACTTTTGTTTTTATCTTCAGATGGTCTTTATTCTGAGCATTATCATTTTTATGTTTTACCAATTAAACCAAGATAAACTTAAAAAAAATAATAATCAGTGCTCAATAAATGTCATTCGATCTCAGATTCATTGAGCGTGAGTAGGCACCCACCCATGTCAGATAAACTTAAAAAAAATAATAATCGGTGCTCAATAAATGTCATTCGATCTCAGATTCATTGAGCGTGAGTAGGCACCCACCCATGTCACTGGGTCTGTAGAATGCTGCAGCCGGGTATGTCTGGGGAAACAGAGCTGGTGAGGAAAGCCTTGCAGAATGCACCATACTCTCCCCTTTCCAAACCACTTCGACAATAATTCAGTCTCTGCGAATACAGAAGGGAGCAACTCCCAACGACATAGGTCTCTTTCTGCTTCCTCTCCTCAAGGGAGAAAGGTTGTTAGAAGGAAAAAGAGATAAATGCTACCACCTCGAACAATTCTTAGAGCCCAATAAATGGTCTGGCAGGTTTGTGGGCTCCAAACTGAGCAGCTGGAAGGACTACAAGGGAGTAGACAGTTTCAGAAAAGCAACTGGTCTCAAGAAGGGTTCCTTGGACATTTAGTTTAAAATTGTATCAGATAGGAACAAAGCTTCATTGATTAAACACTGGCTGAAAGACCATAAGGTAATGACAAATTGCCAAGTAGTCCTTTTGAGGGTAAGCGTCTAATTGGTGCCACAGGGTTTGGGGTAAGAACCTGTCTTCCTTCACAGCTTTATTAATGATCTGGAAGGAGTTGGAAATGGTATGTTTATGCTCAGTTGGGAGCTAGTCCAAGCAAGAGAATAGTACAAAAATGATACAAATTGACTAAACAAAGTGGAAAATAGTCCCATGACATTCAGTTTAGAAAAATAAACTTTTAAGTTTTTTTTTTTTTAAATAGGGGGATAAAGAGGCTAGAGCCCAGTGGAAGAGAATTACGGAGTTCATGAAGGCAGGGGAAGCCACGATGAGAGAAAGAAAGGATCATTCTCACCATTTTGAGCCCCGGCTGCTTCCTGACTGGAGCTGGTGAGCACATGGAGCAGGAGCTGGCAAAGGCTGCTGCTGTGCCCTTCATATGAAGTTGCCTGGAGGTGGCAGGGGAGAAGAGGACCTTGGTGGCGCCCAGGCCAGCAAGACCACTGACAGGGTTCCTGTGGACCCACATAGGAGCAAGGAGCCACAACAACTGAAAAAAGGAGCCACTCAGAGGCTGGGGAGTCATCTCAGGTGACCGGCACATGGCCCATCCTATAGGGAGTGTTTGCAGTGTGGGAGTTCAGGAAGATGGGTCATCCGAGGAAACATTGGGGCACAGCATGGACAGCTGATATGTCCCCCAATCAGCACAGAACCACCCTGTGGAGACTGGTCAGGAACACAGATCTGCACAGGGTACAGTTCTCTGAAAAGACTCAGGCCCAGACCAGAGTTTCCACACAACCCAGGTGTACTTGACCTCACAAGACTTGGAAGTACATACAAGGTCAACAATTAAAACCTGAGCTGCACAAAAAGCCTTCCCCAGGGAATCAGCAGCAAAGCAGCAGTTTAGCTCAACTACAGGACTAAAGTGCTGGTCCCCACAGGAAGTTCCCACATTTTAGAAGTAAGCAAAGGACAACAAATTAGTTCCAGTGCAGAGTTTAAGTGATGGGAACAGCAAATAATCCAACACAGAAGTGAAAGAAAAAACAAAATGCCCACAGATCAGAGACAAAAGTTGATATTAACTAGTAAAGGTCTCACATCACCAAAGAACACCTGTAAAACCTAGAAGGACCAGAAGTCCCCTGGGCAGCCAAGCCAGGGAGGGGGGACAGCCATGGGCCTCAGCCATGCCCCCCAACATCTGCAACCAGCCCAGCAACAGCCACTGAGCTGCTTCAGGAAGTGCCCTGGGCTCCTAAGCTGGGGCAGTGGGGGACCAAGGGCTTCAGCCACACACCCCCGACATCTGCATCCACCTAGCAGTGACCAACCCACTGCTGGAAGCCCCCCTGGTCTCTCCTGCAGAAATGACGGGGGTGTCACAGGCCTCAACCATGATGCCCCTCCTTCCTCCTCCTCCCACCCTATTTCCTTCCCCCTACCCCTCTCCCTGTCCTCCCCAACAGCTCCACAACATCTTAGAATGTAAAAAAAAAAATTAATAAATAAACTTAAATAAATAAATAAATGGGGGATAAAGGGAGGAAAGAGGATTGAAAATAATGAACATAACAAACCTAGAAACTCAGGTACATAGCACGTGCACAAGCCCTTTGGAATGTTACCCTTTGGAGTGTGGGACAGCCAGAGGTCAGAATGATTTGATGAGTCCATGAAGGAGGATGGAAACAGGTCAAAGTGATCCCTACCCCACATAACATGAAAGCTGGCCCTCGCAATCCTATACCTTCCTGGTGTGATTCCTGAGAGTGCCCCAGAACAAGCAACATGATGTTATCTCTGTGGCTGAGTGGGGGTTCCTGACACTCACAAGTTAAGGGAAGGGTCCTGAGAGGAAAAGTCAAGAATTGGGAGATCAATACCTGGTTGGTGGTCAAGGAGGACACTCTGGCTGGAGCCAAAATATCTTGGACCTAGCAAGGAGACAGAGATAGACACAAGCACCCAAGCCCGGATGGAGGATTTTGCATCCTGAGGTGGAAGTCTTATGCAGAGAAAGCTGAATATAGTTGGATAAAGTCATAAAATCAAGTACAAGATAAAAGCTATCATGGATGAGTCACGCAGGAGTGCTCAGGAGAAATGAACATGTCGATGTGCACGTGGATTCTCATGTTGATGTTTCAGTGCCGACTTGAGCCAAGAAATAAGTGGTCTCAAAATGGGTCACAAAGAAATACATACTACAGCATAGAAGTGATTGAAACTCAACTGGTGTGAGGCAGTAGAGTGACGAGAGTGCCAGAAAGAGAGTTGGGAGAACTGGGTCTTGAGTTCTGTGCTTTTGCCACCAACCTAAACTTAGCCAGAGAAACTTGGACCTAGACCCCTGGTTAAGGGAGAGGTGGGAAGAGTTTGCTGAAGCTCCCACCACTTTCTGTTCCAGCTTCTCTTAACCAAAAGATTTTCAGTTCCAGCTCTGGAAAGATCAAACTAAGAATGTCTTTCTTTCTTTGGAAACAGTTAAACACCTTTAGTAAAGAGAAGTGAGTCAGGGAGAATAGGAAGAGACTGATGTACAAAGGTGTATTTAGGTGAGCTAGTTAGGGAAACTAAGTTCCAATGAGGTAGAGTTGAGGTAGGCAGCTGTAGTGGACTGAATTATGTCCCCCCAAAACTCACTCTGAAGCTTGAATTGTGTCCCCCAAGTTTTACGTATTAGAAACTTAGCGCCCACTGTGACTGTTAACAGGGTGGGAAGTCCTATTATGGTAATTGAAAGGTGGAACCTTGAAGAGGTGATTGGATTGTAGGACCGTGCAGTAGTGAATGGATTAAAAATGGTGGTCAGGGGCATGGTTCTGAGGGCTTTAAGATTCTGAAGAGGAGAGTCTGTCTTTTGCTCTCTCTGCTCTCTCTTCTCTTCCATCATCTTGCAGTGTGAGACCCCTGGGTCACTGTGCCACCACCAGATGGATTTGGACTTCCCAGCCTCAGAAACTGTAAGCAATAAATTTCATTTTTCTTTCTAAATTACCCAGTCCCAGGAATTTCGTTGCAACAGAAACGGACTAATACAGCAGCTATCGTTAATGTTAACTTATTGCATGTTATCAAATGGCTAGAAGAGAGATTGAATGTCCTAAACAAAGAAATGATTGCATTTTAGGTTGATGAACATGATAATTATACAGATTTGATCATTACACATTGTGCACAGGTATTGACATTCAGCTCTGTACCCCGCACATATGTATAATCGATTATGTTTCAATAATAATTTTTAAAAAGATAGGTTCATTTTACATGAAGCTTAGGAACTGAGGACAGAAATGCCAAGGGTAACANTGCCCCAGAACAAGCAACATGATGTTATCTCTGTGGCTGAGTGGGGGTTCCTGACACTCACAAGTTAAGGGAAGGGTCCTGAGAGGAAAAGTCAAGAATTGGGAGATCAATACCTGGTTGGTGGTCAAGGAGGACACTCTGGCTGGAGCCAAAATATCTTGGACCTAGCAAGGAGACAGAGATAGACACAAGCACCCAAGCCCGGATGGAGGATTTTGCATCCTGAGGTGGAAGTCTTATGCAGAGAAAGCTGAATATAGTTGGATAAAGTCATAAAATCAAGTACAAGATAAAAGCTATCATGGATGAGTCAGGCAGGAGTGCTCAGGAGAAATGAACATGTCGATGTGCACGTGGATTCTCATGTTGATGTTTCAGTGCCGACTTGAGCCAAGAAATAAGTGGTCTCAAAACGGGTCACAAAGAAATACATACTACAGCATAGAAGTGATTGAAACTCAACTGGTGTGAGGCAGTAGAGTGACGAGAGTGCCAGAAAGAGAGTTGGGAGAACTGGGTCTTGAGTTCTGTGCTTTTGCCACCAACCTAAACTTAGCCATAGAAACTTGGACCTAGACCCCTGGTTAAGGGAGAGGTGGGAAGAGTTTGCTGAAGCTCCCACCACTTTCTGTTCCAGCCCTCTTAACCAAAAGATTTTCAGTTCCAGCTCTGGAAAGATCAAACTAAGAATGTCTTTCTTTCTTTGGAAACAGTTAAACACCTTTAGTAAAGAGAAGTGAGTCAGGGAGAATAGGAAGAGGCTGATGTACAAAGGTGTATTTAGGTGAGCTAGTTAGGGAAACTAAGTTCCAATGAGGTATAGTTGAGGTAGGCAGTTGTAGTGGACTGAATTATGTCCCCCCAAAACTCACTCTGGAGCTTGAATTGTGTCCCCCAAGTTTTACGTATTAGAAACAGCGCCCACTGTGACTGTTAACAGGGTGGGAAATCCTATTATGGTAATTGAAAGGTGGAACCTTGAAGAGGTGATTGGATTGTAGGACCGTGCAGCAGTGAATGGATTAAAAATAGTGGTCGGGGCGTGGTTCTGAGGGCTTTAAGATTCTGAAGAGGAGAGTCTGTCTTTTGCTCTCTCTGCTCTCTCTTCTCTTCCACTATCTTGCAGTGGGAGACCCCTGGGTCACTGTGCCACCACCAGATGGATTTGGACTTCCCAGCCTCAGAAACTGTAAGCAATAAATTTCATTTTTCTTTCTAAATTACCCAGTTCCAGGAATTTCGTTGCAACAGAAACGGACTAATACAGCAGCTATCAACAGCTAGATAGGAAAAATAAGTTCTATGGGTATATAGTTGAGCTAAGCAACTATAATTAATGTTAACTTATTGCATGTTATCAAATGGCTAGAAGAGAGATTGAATGTCCTAAACAAAGAAATGATTGCATTTTAGGTTGATGAACATGATAATTATACAGATTTGATCATTACACATTGTGCACAGGTATTGACATTCAACTCTGTACCCCGCACATATGTATAATCGATTATGTTTCAATAATAATTTTTTAAAAGATAGGTTCATTTTACATGAAGCTTAGGAACTGAGGACAGAAATGCCAAGGGTAACATATTAGGTTGAATAGTGTCCCTGCAAAAAATTCATGTCCACTCAGAATGATAGAAGGTGATCTTATTGGGAAAAAATGATTTGCTGATATAATTAGTTAAGATGAGGTCAAGCTGGATTACGCTGGGCCCTAATCCAATGCCTGGTGCCCTTATAAGAAGAGAAAACAGAGACACAGATGGACACACAGTGAGAACACCCTGTGAAGACAGAGGCAGAGCCTGGAGTAATACAGCTAAGGCCAAGGAATGCCGCGGATTACCAGCAACCACCAGAAGCTAGAAAAGGCAAGAAAGGATTCTTTCCTAGAGCCATCAGAGGGACCATGACCCTTCCCGCATCTTGATGTCAGACCTCCAGCCTCCAGAACAGTGACAGGCTAACTAAAGTTCTGTTGTTTAAACCACCCGGTCTGTGGTACTCTGTTACGGTAGCCCTAGCAAACTAATGCAGGCAGGGATCAATTTATCCATGTCAAAGGTAGTTAAGGTCAAAGACAGTGAAGAACCCTCCACCCTAGCATGCCAATAGGTCATAGGGGGAAAGTCCAACCGGGAAACTTGGGTTTGTGAGTGAGACCACTGCTTGCATGGGAGACGAGAAAACTCTCCAGAGATGAGGGAAACATAGTCTAAAACATTTATGCTGGAAG
>NW_007735177.1:19296-28784 GCF_000696425.1 Galeopterus variegatus | reverse complement strand
GGCGCGACACTGAGGGTTGCGATCTGTTGCCGGACACGAAAAAAGACAAAAAAAAAAAATTTTGTCTCCTGTCAGTTCCCCACCAAAACATAAATACTCTGCCCCTGAAAGGAGTTACTGTGTCATTAAAACCTTAGCAGCCCATCTTGAAAACAACTGGGCAAGGTACAAATTGAAGTTTGAGGGCAGTGATGGCACTAGAGGTGGGGGGTAAGGTTGAGGGTGGGGATCAGGTCAGGGGTGGGGCAGATGGACAACTGAGAAGGAATTTGTGATGAGGAGCTCTGAGAATCTGGATCCCAAATGAAAACACCAAACACTTCAGAAACAAACACAAAGAGAGAGGAGAAGCCGAAGGGAGAGGTTTCAGGATGTCAAAGCAAACTTTGCCAACTTCACGATTCCGCCATCTGGAGCGATGAAATTTCAGGTGCATGCAATTCAGAGAATCACGGCAAAGCTAGTTTTAGTGTTGTTACCATAATGTCTTCCTTGCCTTGGTTTACTTACCAAGCTATTTGTCTCAGAACAACAGCAGGAAGTGAATGCCACAAGTTATTTATATATGTTTTTTTTAATTACTTTTCCCCTTCTACCTGCAGTCTGCTATTCTCTCATTTCTGTAAAAAAACAAAAAACAAAAACCCTCTTCCTATCTCTCCATGGAAGCTGCACCCCTGGTCATGCCTTCTCCCAGCCCAGAGTTGGGTGGCCTGTTCACAGATGAGTTTAAACTGCTGGGTTGTTGGTGTTCTCAACAGGCCTTCGATTTTGCATCCCAGCTCCAGAGCCTAGGCTGGCTGGGTTCAAACAGTCGAGGGCCAGAGACGCAGCTCAGCTGGCAGGACGCAAAGCAGAGGTGGGCAGGCCCCAGCACAGACCTTTCTGGCCACACGAGAGCCCATAGCGTTTTGCTGTGGACAGCGCCTCCCATGCTGGTCACGATTCCTGATTGTAAGAATCAACCACGATGCTTACTTATAATGTGAATTCCAGGGCTCCATACCATACCTGCTGAATTAGAATCTCAGAGGGAGGGGCTGTGAGTCTGCATTCTTGCAACCATCTCCGGTGAATCTTACGATCAGGCAGCCCTGAGAACAGAAAAGGATATACCTGCTGAATTAGAATCTCAGAGGGAGGGGCTGTGAGTCTGCATTCTTGCAACCATCTCTGGTGAATCTTACGATCAGGCAGCCCTGAGAACAGAAAAGGATTTTTAGCAGCAGCGAAGGTGGCCAGAGTTGTGATTTTAAGCATCAGCCTGGAAGGTGGGAAGAGCAGGATTGGAAGGTGATGAGACCACAGGTGGGGAGACCATTTAGGAGGCTGTTTCAATAATGCAGGAGGAAAAGGGATGAGAGTGTGCACAGAGGCAAAAAGCAGTGGGAGGCGGGGCAGTGCAAAGGCATTAGGATCGACAGGATGTGGTAAATGAGCAGGCAGTTCTTGGAGGTCCACCGACTCACGCTGAGCACCCCTCCAGGAAAAGTCTTGATCTACTGGGTTCATTAAAATAAGAACCTGTAGGAAGCAAGAGGCTTGCTCCTCTGCTGACAGCCTAAATGTGCTGAAACATGTTCTTTAACTTTCTGACCCATTTCCTGGTAGCCTTTCTCTCCAGTTTCCAGTCGGAATGGTCTTCCCAGCATAGTGACCCCCATGCATTTCTAAGCTTCCTTTGACTCTAGCCTCAAGCCTTCGCTCTGCCTTTCCAGGCTGCTGTTCCCGCTCCTGCATGCAGCTTCCCTCATCCTCAGGGTCAGGGCTTTATGTAGACATGGCATAAAGGTTGTGGCCACTCCTCGGGGCTCCCCCGGTGCCCAGGAGCTGCGCTGAGGGGGTGTAGGTCCTGGTCTTCACCACCAGCCCCATGCCTTCCAACCACGGCACTCAGGTTTCCTGCCCCCAGGACGGCCCCTGCTCGGGCCTGTCTACCTCCTCAGCTCTCAGCTCTCACACTCTGCAGTCTCCTCCCCAGCATTTCTTTTCTCCCGTGCCCACGCCTCATAATTTTTTGTTGCTTCTGTTATTGACTCTGTGACTGAATGTTTTAATTAAATCACCATAAAATGCCTCTGTGAGGTTGCTTTCCTTAAATCCCACATTCATTGGCCACCATCTGGGTTACTTAACCCTCGCAGCTCTCCAGGCAGCCTCCAAAGGCAGGCCGGCAAAGGGAACCTGGCTCTCCTGCTGGTCAGCCCTGCTGGGATGTGCCAGGCGGGTTGTCCAGGTTAGTGCCTGGCATCTGCACAGGGGGCAGAGGCAACCTCCAGGGACTTTCTGTCTCGCATCCCAGAGGCAGAACATGGAGCGAGAGGGTGGGGAGACTTTTTCTCCACTGTCTCTTATTCTCTGTAAGTTGCTTTTCTTGTTTTGTTGGTTTGGCTGGTGTTACTCCTGATCTGACAGTGCTGTGAAGAATGGATTGGGGGAATATTTCGATTTTAGAGAGCATGGGCTAGGATTGAATTCCTAGCACTCAGAAAAGAACAGGGTAGAGTGGCATGGGACAGTACAAGTGAGCAGAAGACAGTGGATAAGCTGCAGGAAGACAGGGCAGAGAAGAAAGGGCTGAGGAGGCTGTACTAGTCTGTTGCTGCTGCTTATAACAAAAATACCTGGAACTGGGTAACTGGTAAAGAAAATATTTATTGCTTACAGTTTGGGAGGCTGGGAAGTCCGAAGTCCAGGGAACACATCTGGCAAGAGTCTTTTCTTGGTGATAACTCTACAGCAATGCAGGGTGTCACATGGGAAAATGGCAGAAGCAGAGAGAGAGCTAACTCCTCATTCTCTTTTTAAAGACCTCAGAACCACACCCATGACCATCAATTTACATGGGTACGGTCCTCACAATCTAACCACCTCTTCCCACCTTTCAATTACCATAATAGGATCTCCAGCCCTCTTAACACTGTCACAGGGGGGGTAAATTTGGAGGGACATTCAATCCACAGCAGAGGCTTTCTCGCCATTCCCTGTGGAAGACATGAGCAAAGTGGCCAGGTCCTTAGACCCGTGGCAGGAAACCTGTCCCAGCAGGTGGACTGTAAGAGCCCGTGCTGTGCCGCAGAGTAGCGGCTGCAGGACAGCTTATTGCTGCCTGACTTTGGGGCTTCCCTGCAACCCTCCACAGTACTGAGAGCTGTCACAGCCCTGTGCCAGATCTCTCCTGGCACACTCGGTCCTCCTCTTGCTATGGACACAATTTGGCAGTGACCCTTTCCTATAAGCCAAAAAAAAAAAATCCCTTTTTCATTTACAAAACGAGAGATAAGGACTTTTTCTCTTTCTGTTGTCTCCCACTCATTTTTCTTCCATGTCTCAGATAAGGGAAGCAGAGTTGTTTTAATTATGTTTTCAGTCTGAGAATACAGACTCCTTCTTTATGCAATGCCCAGAGTTCCCTTTGGGGCTTCTGGGCTTTTTCATGGGTCTGTTTTCTTGGAAAGAAAAGAGACAGCCTCTGTCGCTGGCAATGATGCATCCAGCCTCATTCAGAGACCAATGGCCAAGCCTGAGGGGGGCCCAGGAGTGGGGGCAGGACTAGTGGTTGGTGTTCCATGTGGTTTCTGGAGGAAAATTCTCAATTGAATATGGAAATTCTGGTCTTCTAAAACAAGCCCGAGACAGTCGTCCAAGTAAATATAAATGGGATGAGGCTCCATCCTGGTGCAAGTCCATGGCCCGCAGCCCTAGGTCCAGTTGTCTTGCCAGGGTGACTAATATTAATCAGTACACTGTATTTGTATAACCCTCTCACCTGTCAAAGCACTGTTACACCTGTGATCTCAGGTGAAGCTCCTTGGGCATCATATTTACCCCTGTTTTACACACAGAGCAACTGAGGCACAGGGAGATGAGGTGAACACGTACACACACACACGCACACACACCAAGAATCAAGAACTAGTAATCAGGATCAGACTCATCCACAGCCTTCCAAATTCCTGCCTGCCTCAGCAGCCACTACGTCTCAGGACTAAATACCACATCCTTTGGCTGAAACCTTTGTTTTTCTCCTCCTCCTCGTTTTCTCCCCATGGCCGGCCAGCCACAGCCAGGTCCTGCTGATGCTTCCTGTGTGCTGGCTTTCTCACTCACCTGTTCCTCCCACCAGAGAAGGGGGGCAGAGTCGTTCTGTAGTCTCCTCGACATGTGGGATGATGTCCCAACTGCTCTGTCTACATCTGGGATCACCCTCACAACACATCTGCCAGATTCATATTCCTACGGTAATATTTGTTCACCCTCAATGGCTGTCTCTTCCCTAAAGATTACAACTGAATCCTACAGCCTGCTGTTCAAGCCATTTCTGTCTGGCCCCTGCCGTCTTTCTGGCCAGTCCCTGATTAGCAGCTCCATCACACCAAACTTGACTTTCCCTAAAGCAACTGTCCTGTTTGACTTTCTCCCAATGCGTGCTCATCCTGCCTCCAGGGAGTGGTTCAGATACGCTGGTTAAAAGTACAAGAATCTGGGTTTGCATCTCTCCTTTGCCTGTTAATTATCTTGTAAGTTGGGTTACTTAGCCTTTCTAAGCCTCAGTTTCTGCACCTGTAAGGTGGCGATAACGCTAGTACTTGCTCATAGTATTAAAAGGTGGGTACTGATCACAGTGTTTACCCACAGAAAGTGCTTCATGACTATTAGTTACTTTTGTTATCCTCTATAACTTCCCTTCCTCAAAGCCCACTTTACCCCTAAAGCTTTCCTGAAAGTTCTGTAATAACAATTACAGTAATTGATATAGATAATAAATAACACTTATATGGCCTTTCTCACATGCCAGGCATTATTTTTTGTGCTTTGTAAATATCAGCTCATTCACATCACACCTAATATGATCTTCACATCAACCTTAATATAATATTATATCCATTGTAATATAAGGATATGGAAGCTCAGAGACATTAAATAATGTTCCCAATTTACCCAAGTAGAAGGTGACGGAGGTTGGGCTCCATTCTGGGAACTCCAGAAACTCTCCCTCTCTGGATGCTCCCCGAGTGCTTGGCTTATGCCCAAACCTCCCAGGTTTATTAGGGGCAAGGACCAGGTCCCAACACATTCACCCGACAGATGCTCACTCAGGAGTGAGTGTGTTTGCTGGTGATGATGGTGTGGCTCCCCGTATCTCTCCCCTGCTCCACTCTAGGCAAGGGCCTGGATTAGTTCCCAACCCCTGCTTTAACAAATTGCTACAAATTTAGTGGTGTAAAACACTACGTATTTATTATCTTACAGTTCTGTAGATTCAAAGTCTAATGTTGGTCTCACCGGCTAAGATGGAGGTGTTGCAGGCTGCTTTCCTTCTGGAGGCTGCAGGGGAGAACCTCCTTGCATTCCTTGGCTCGCGGCTGCCTCCTCCATCCTCAAAGCCAGCAACTGAAGTTTCAGTCCCCACACTGCGTCACTCTGACCCTGTCTTCTGCCTTCTCTTCTACTTTTAAGAACACCTGTGATTACATTGGGCCCAACTGGATAACCCAGGGTACTCTTCCTATTTTAAAGTCATCCGATTAGCAACCCTAATTCCATTTGCAATCTTAATTCACCTTTACCACATAGTATATTTTCAGATTCCAAGAATCAGGACATGGACATCTTTGGGGGGCCATTTGTCTACCTACCACAATCCCATATGGAATTCAAAGTAAATGCAATACCTCATCATAAAATAAGTATAAACAATGTAGCTGGGTTTTCTCACAATTACCACCTCAGTGACTTTTAAAGAAATGAAATATAATATTTCCTCCAAAACCACATCCATGGCCTGTTTTGAGGTGCCCTATGTGTATGCTTCCTCTGGCTACTGGATGGCAGCACTGACTGAGTCCTGCCCAGGGGACAGCTGAAGGAGGACATGGCTGTACACCATCCCTGACCACCTCTCTCCCACCTCCCACCACCACCCGTGGCCTCCTGGCCCTTGAAGAGAAGAGGGGACTGGAGGAGATGAAAGTAGAGTGGAGAGGAGGAGAAGATAACACAGTGACCATCCAGAAAGGAGTGGATGGATTTGGGTCTGCAGAAAAGGTGGTGAGTGGGCACCCCACCTTCCTGCCCCTGCTGAAGCCAGCCAGGTGGCAATGGGACCCAGGCTCGCGGGAACCGTCTAAGCCAGGGAAGGATGTGAGATGAGGCCAGTGACAGCAGGGCAAGGAGAGTGATTGGTGGGATGAACACACAGAGAGACAATAAACCCGCAGTTCTATTCATATTAAATGCTTTTCAGTTTTTGTCGTAATTAAATGTTTTTAAAATGTTAATGGAATAAATTGAACTTGACTTTCCCCATTTTCTCCAGATCCTGCAATTATATTTAAGGCCTGTCTTGAAAGGATGCCAGAGGGTGATGGATTAACTCTAAAATAAATCAAATTTCTCTCGCTACAGAGTTGGGAAGCACAATAAGCATTCCATCCTGCCTCTGGGGATGGAGTCGTCGCACGTCCTCTTCCCGGCCAACGCCAGGAGCAGCCTGAGGAATAAGCTTACCCATGCAGCATCATAAACCAAACCCCACCGGGCGATAAAGCTCTGCTGCCACCGTGCAGTGGGTGAGTGGGCCCAGGCAGCATTTCTGCCGAGCTGCTGCTTCCTGCTGAGTCTCCCTCCCAGGAAATATCCAGCTAGCAAGCTCTGAAAACGAGCAGGCCCGATGCCAGCCAGACTCCCAGCTTGCCAGCCTGGAAGGTTCAGAGTCAGGCACCTGCTCCTTCCACTCTCGCTGGTAGGGGGTTTGCGCACTGAAGGAGGTGGGGGGTCTCGGGCCTGATCCAGGAGAGTCAGACCTGAGTCAGCACCAGAAACTCCCACCTGAGCCTGGCAGTCCTGAAACCAGATCCTGGGCTGGGAGCGAGTGGTCAGTGAATGTGCAGTCATCTGAGAGAAGTGGGGATTCTCCCTGCACCCATGGGATTCGGGTCAGGCAGATAGAAATGCATACGAGTTTCTATAACACCAAGGTCAAGGGTTCAGATCCCCGTACCGGCCAGCCGCCAAAAGAAATTAATTAAATAAAAAATAAAATAAAAATAAAGATGATCCTTAATAAGAATTTATATATAAAGAAATGAATACAGGTTTCCTACACTTAAAAGCTCCAATTTTCGTCTATTCTCCTGGCTTCACGCCCTCTCTTCATTTGCCCCTAACAGCTTCCCTTCCATCCTTCATTCACAGTTATGTGTAATTTACTGGTATCACTTCCAGAGATGTTTAAATAGGACAGGAATCAATCAAAGCCTTAAGCTATAGGGACAGAGCACAACGCAGAGGTTTCAGGCAATGTCCACGAAAACTTTTTCTGGCTGTTAAGGCCTTTCAGGAGTTTCTAAAACAAAACTGAATACAGTATAGATTTTCCTATTCCTTTTACATATGAGGGTCTAACAATATCCACATTAATTGTATGTTGTTTTGACTTCTCATGTGTCCCACTGTGGTGTTGGGATTAGCCTGAGCCCAGCTTCCATCTCTGGAGAGTTTTCTTTACATGCAGCCCTACGCTCGTCCTCCAGAGCTTTCTCACCTACAAGATCATTTCACCTTGGAGGACATCGTGGCGGTCTAAGACAGACTTCAAACATTGAAGCTGTCTCTTGTCTCCGTTTCTTCCATCTTCCTCAATTTTTTATTAAACTTAGCTTCTCTCCTCTATTCTAGCTTATTCCAGTTTCTTAATGTGTTGTCCAGGATGAAAGGCAAAATTCCTAATGATGTCCGACCAGTACACTGCAGAATGGAAGATCACCTCCTCAGTTGCAGACTCTCTACTTCTATTATTACAGCCCAAGATTCAAGTAGCATTACAGGAGACCTCACAACACAATCGCATAGTCTATTGATGCGAACTGCTAAGGCTTTTCACATGAGCTACCGCTAAGCTATGTCCTCCCTGTCTTATAGCTGTGCTGTTAGGCACATTTGTTAGATATCATCTTGCCTAATTCCACTCTTCAATTCAGTCTTTCAAAAATCTATCCATCTATCTATCTATGTGTGTGTGGAGAGAGAGAGAGTTTTACTCAGCTCCCCCTGTCTTCTGAAAATGTGTATTTCCATCTGTCATAGACAATAAGCTTGAATAGAGTAGAACAAAGGGAGGGGTCCTAAACCAGACGATGACAGTCAATCACTGTCTACACATTCATTAAGCAGGACCTTTGCTACTCAGACGTTCGGCTAGTTACCAATATGCCTGTACACCGTGTACCAGCCCCTGTGTTTCTCTTTTGTCCACGACTAGATTACCAGAGTCCCTGTTACTCAGCGCCGAAGTCCACATGTCCTACGCCTTATGTGTGTTCTTGATTCACCAGTCTAGCGTGACCTTGTCAGGGGAAGAACTGTGGCTGGCTTGCTCTAATGTGCCTCGGTAGGCGCCTGTTGCATCTGAGTGACCCTGGTGTCTTTTTCTAAGAGCTCCTAGATAAGTCCTTTAATAACTTGGTAGAATTCTGGCTCTGTTTTAACATCAAGTTCACAGGCCCATAGTTTATAGAATCTGCCATTTTAGGGCACTCTGAACATCAAAGTCTTGTCTAGGGACAGACGTTCCCAAAAGGACCAGTACGTGCTCATGTCACCCAAAGCTACAGCCTGTACTCTGGTAAACTAGAGACCGTGGCAGGCATTTGGAGAGCAGACTGTANTAATGTGCCTCGGTAGGCGCCTGTTGCATCTGAGTGACCCTGGTGTCTTTTTCTAAGAGCTCCTAGATAAGTCCTTTAATAACTTGGTAGAATTCTGGCTCTGTTTTAACATCAAGTTCACAGGCCCATAGTTTATAGAATCTGCCATTTTAGGGCACTCTGAACATCAAAGTCTTGTCTAGGGACAGACGTTCCCAAAAGGACCAGTACGTGCTCATGTCACCCAAAGCTACAGCCTGTACTCTGGTTAACTAGAGACCGTGGCAGGCATTTGGAGAGCAGACTGTCCCTCACCTCGTCTCCCCCTTGCTTTTAGGCTGGTGTCTTTTCTGACATAGGTCCACCCTCTCCCCAGGAGACCACACTAACTCCAAGCTGTACATTATTTTAACCTTCAGCTTCTTACATGGGCCCCCGACAAACATCAGTGAAGCACACAAAAGGGAAAAAGGTGAGTTTGTACCGCCATGCCCATGAGCTGCCCTCCTCGGGGGTCCTGGGAGCACCGCTTGGTTCAGGATGAATATCAGGGAAAGTGACGTCCCAGCAGCAGCCTGGAGTGTAGCATTTGCTGCCACTACCGGCCACTTCTGCCATCTTTCCCGTCTTGAGCAGATGCTAACCTCAGCTCCCTCTTCCGAGGGCTTGAGTCAGTGCCCTCAGCCATATCCTTGCTGATCCAGGTCACATGTTGGGAATGTGAGCCCCTAAGAGGGAATGGAGAGAGGCAAAGCTCATGAAATAACAGGAAAGGGACGAAGGGAACTGTCTGCTCCAGAGGAAACCAACACTTGAACCTTGCTAGGTTAGGGCTTGCAC
>NW_007735177.1:6369-17915 GCF_000696425.1 Galeopterus variegatus | reverse complement strand
GTTTCTCAACCTGAGTTGTACATGAGAACCATCCAGAGAGCGTTGAAAATTTCCTGATGCCTGAGCCACACCTCAGACCAATTAAACCAGACTCTGGGGTTGAGACCCAGGCATTAGTAGTTTGTAAAGCTGCCCAGGTGACACCGGTGCTCCGCCAGGGCTGAGAGCCACTGTTCCTGAGTCTCCCCCAACATCAAAAGAATCAGACTCCCCAGGCATAGACTTAAAAATTAGTATTTTTAACACATGTCCTGTGTAATTATAATAATTAAATAAGCTGGGGAATGCGGCCCTTTTGAGACCTTTCTCCTCTTAAGGCCGCCCTTAACACTCATTTAAACTTGGTTGCATTTGCCATAAACAGAGGAAGGAAGGGTGGAGTTGCTCGCTCCACACACAGGGATGGGCCTCTGGAATCCTGTAAGCCTAATTACCTGGGAGCTTGACAAACTGACAAATGAAGCAATTTCCATTTCAAACAGAAACACATCCATCCGGATGAGATCAGACACGTTTCCCAGCAGCAGGAGGAGGTAGCAGTCAGGGCTGAATCAGGACTAACCCACAGCCCGTCCAGAGCTACTGCAGGGCCTGGGCAGCAGGGACAATGAGGCTCTAGGTCCACGGCCCGCCCTCCTCTCCTACCCCAGGCTCCCCCTACATGACACAGGGCCACGTGTACACACCTGGAGACACCCCAGCCCCCAAACAGCCATGCCTCAAGCCCAGGTGCACACCCCAGGAGCACGGTTTACCCCTGGGAGAACAGACCCCTGGAAGAGGCCCGCAAAAGCTCTAGAATGGGCCTGAGACCATTTGAGCTGGGCAATCTGGGTTTCGGGAATAGAGCAGGACAGAGCACGGTGGTCTAGAGAATGGTGGTGGATATGGGCTCAGGGCTAGCACATCATGCAGCCCAGGAGACTCCTCAGACCATGGGCAAAGACTGAACCAGAGAAGGGCTAGAGTGGGGCCTTTGAAATCCCAGCGTCTAGGACAAGGGCCAGGTTGCCCAGATCTTAGGGTGGCACTGACAACGCACACAAGGAAAGGAAGTCTCTGTGCCCGAAGACCCAGCCCGCTCTCCTGCTGGGGGCAGAGCCCTCCAGAGACAGGTTTCTTTCTGGTAGACCTCGTTCTCTGGCAGGAAGTCCATGCAAGACCTACAGGTTCTCACCACCCAAGCCACAGAAGGGAGCCCAAACCCTCCTGCTGTCTTCTTGCCAATGGATATTCCCCAGCCTCTTCTAGGTGGATCAAACTTTCTCATTCTGAATGGTTTTATTTGTCTCTAATCTTTTTGATAATATCCTCTAGATGCTTCTAGTCCCGTTCAGTGTCCCTGATCCAGATTATGGTCCCACACCCCACCTGGTCTCCTTTGCAAATTTCCCACCTGTCTTTCTCCTCCTTAGACAGACTGTGTCCTATGCCAGGCCTCTTCCTGCCCCAGAGTGTCCTTCATTCTTCAAAGTTGATATGCACCTCAAGGTTCTTTTAGACACGCCTGCTCTCTCCTTATGGGTTTTTTTTTTTTTTTCTTTTGCTGTTATCAGGGCCTTGTCTCCACTCCCATGACTTTCTCTCTTTACCTTTATCCCCATAATATAAGAGGCTGCTAGGCCATGGGTCTGATGTCTCTACAAACAAAGCCAGAATTCACACTTCCAGATAATTGCTAACTTCAAGCTAGTGACCTGGGAAGAGGATGCACTTATTTCAATAACACTCTCATTGACCCAGATGTTATCGCAGCTTCTCTTTTGAAGTATGTGCCTTTGGGAACCACAGCACTCACTGTTGAATATACTAGTCCTGGCCAGGCTCTGTTCTCTGTTCAGGGACATAATGTTTTGAAGCAGCCCTGTGTTTCCTTTAGATCGGAGATGGTAAATGAAGTAAGCTCTCAGTAATCATATTAAGAAGTGAAAAAAATAAAGGTTGAGTTCTAGGAATTTATTTTAGAGAAATAATACTGTGTGTATAAAAAGATTAAGTAAAATGGATCTCCAGAATGGTAGGGGAAAAAAATGCCACATACTGCATAATGGAATACTTGCAGCCATCCAATATGGTATTGTGAAAGGCCAGGTAAAGCCATGGGAAGGGAAGGGAAGGGACTAGAGAGGGGCGGTGGGTGCGGTGGGGGTGTGGTGATAAAAGTGGATGTGAAGAACCCCGATGGAATGTTCGGTACCTGACTGTGCTGGTAGATACAGAGCCTGCATATGTGATAACGTTATAGAGAACTAAGTTCACACACACACACACACACACACACGAGTACAAGTAAAAGTAAGGAAAGTCAAACAAAATCTGTAAATTTTATTAATATCAATATTCTGGCTTTGATATCGTGCTATAGTTTTGCAACACGTTACCATTGGGGGAAACAGGGTAGAGAATAAAGGAGTCTCTCTGTATTATTTCATAAAACTGTATGTAACATTACAATGATCTCAATAAAAAGTCCACTTTAAAAATAACACATCTGGACCAACAGAACATGATTTAAACGTGATTATATGGGCATTGTTCCTCTAATTTCAGGAAAGAATTGAATAAACTCATCCATAGAGAGGTACACATAAATGATTTTAAATAATATATTTTAGGGAAAAGTTTATATTTTTATAGCAATTATATCCCCATTTATCTAAAGCTGACAGAAGAAATTTATTTTGAAGCAGGGCCAGGACTAGGATAAGGCCAGGGAGGCAACTTGCAGGAGCCCAAGATTGAGTGGCTCCCTGAATTTTATTTATTTATTTTTTCTTATTTTTGGCAGCTGGCCTGTACGGGGATCAGAACCCTTGACCTCGGTGCTGTAACACTGTGCTCTGACCAACTGAGCAAACCAGCCAGCCCCCACCCCCTGCATTTTGTACCCCAGACAATGCTCTTGCCTCACCCTAATCCCAGCCCTGTTTCTAAATTTTCACTTTTTAGTGAGCTCGGGATACAGACGCTGCTGGGCACGTGGCCCTCAACTCTGAAGGTCACGTAGGCTCTGCTCTGGAGGAGAAGTTCTTCCTGGTATAAGTAAGCTTAAAGAGAACAACAGACATGGCCTTTTAAAACTCTGCTATTTCCACCACTCATGGTATTTTTTGTAAACATTTATTGAGTGCCTACTATGTGCCAGGAATTTTCTAGATGTGGGGAAGACGACAGTGAGCAAACAGTCTCTTCCCTCGTGAAGCTTCAATTTCTTTATTTGAAGACTCTGTGATTCAGTATAGGAAGTCCCCAATCTGAACAAGTTCTGGCCTGAAACAAGGCTTTCTCTGGGCAATAGTTTAATCTCCGCCTTTTTATCTCATTTTGTCCAGCTTGACAGGCTTTGATGGAAGACAGTCAGCGAGACTGTACAGGTTTAACAGAGGGAGAGGGACGGATGGAGTGGTGAGCTTCCCCCCAAAACAGCAATTGACTTACACTAACCACACAGGGTTATAGGGGCCACGTGTCCCCAGGAGATGACAGCTTTGGCAGCAGGAAAATTTGGTGCAAGCCCTGGCTCTCTGCCTTTTAATAATTTCCATAGGATTTAGTTTTCTCATAAAGAGGCTGGGCACAAGACTACACCCCATCCAAAGTGGTTGTGACAGGCAAATCACAGGTGTATAAGTCAATCAAGGACCAAAGCATTTAGCACAATCTCAGCCACATGGAAGGCAGTGAATGACATAGCTGCTATCATTATCACCCTAAACCCCTCAGGGTTGCAAGGCACCGTCTTCACATTTAATATCCCAATAAAATTGAGCAGCAGAGACCTTGTGGAGCTGTTTATGATTATGCACAAACGGTTGGGCAGTGTGCTAACTGCAAGAGCCTTAAAGACAAGTACAATCTTAAATCTTTGATATTTTCTCAAGCACCTACTTCTAGGGTCTAAATAGAACAGAGAGCTTAATAAACACTTGTGAATTTTAATTCAATTCAATGAGTATTCATAGCTCCCAAGTCTGCGTGTTCAGCTACTGGGGTAGAGGATGGAAAGTTCTGATGACTAAGACAGTTCTCTGTGGGTTCAAGAGAATTAGACTGTGAACAGCTAACAGTCCTGCATAGAATAATAAAATACGATGTCAATATAGATCCATGAAATGAGCTGTGAAAAAGTCATCAATTTTCTAATCCATTAATTAAACACACACTATAGTAGCGGTAGTTCATTGAATGTGCGTAATGTACCAAGCACTGTGTGCTAGACCCTGGGATTTCAAATTAAATATTGAAATGGACGCTCTTAATTATTCCACAGTCAGAGCATACAAGTAAGAGGAGTGAGTCAGGAAGGCTTCGTTCATAAGGTTCACAAGATGACTATGAGCTTCACAGGTAGTGAGGGGGAAGGGGCACGGCAGCAGACATAGCTGCACATGCAAAGCAAGGGGTGCGCCCAGCGGTCCTGCACTTGGGGGGAGGACAGGAAGATCACTCTGCCTTCAGCTAGATTTGCAAAGCAGAGAATGGTGGGATACGAGGTGGAGATGTAGGGAAGGCCAAGACATAGAGGCCCTATCATGCCACGCTTAAGGAACTCATGCTTTATCATGAAAGCAACAGACAACCCTGAAGGAGTTTAAGGAGTGACAATCAAATTTACCTTTTAGAAAGATGCGGAGGATGAATTGGACATAGGAGAAAAGATGGAGAGACCAGTTTCCTGACTACATGGGGCCATTGCCATGGTGATGATAAGAGCATGAACGAAGGCAATGGTGGAGGAAAAGAGGGAAGGGAGGAAGGAAAGAAGGAGAGAAGGACGGAAGGAAGGGAGGAAGGGAGGAAGGGAAGGAATCAAGAGATGTACAAAAGTCGGAATTCCAAGGGCTCACTGGCTTGTAGTGGGTCATGGGGAATTTAGGGATGATTAGTTGAAAGGGTTAAAGAAGAGCACAGATAAGGTGAGGAGACTTGCAGGAAGCAGAGGAAGGGAGGGGGAGAAAACACCTGTGGGGCAAAGCAGCATGTGAGTTTTAAGGAGGATGTGAAGACCTGAAAGAGAGGGGTGCAGGTCTTTAAGGTGAGTGCCGTCTCCATCTCCAGATGCACGGGCTGCCCCAGGAACTGTTCTGTGCAGCCACTTGAGAGCAGGCATCTGTAAGGGAATATCTTGGGTATAGGTGGGGCACGGTCACACAATGTGCACATGGCTCCCTTCCCTCTCTCTGTCACGCTTTCTAAAGACTCTTGCAAGAGCTCACTGTTGGCACAGCCACATTCAGAAGTCAAACTTGATAATTGATGCTGTAATCCCCTGGATTCCCTCATTAGCAGCTGCTAATGGCTGGTGTGTTAACGATTCAATTAGGGCTCTAACAGGCCCATCGTAAGCTGCATCTCATCAAAGGGAAGGGAAGAGCTAGGAGAGATGACTAAAGCCACAGTCAAGGTCCATGATAGCACCAGAGGCCTCCCCACTGTCTCTGACCAGAGTGCCCTAGGTATGGATTAGCCAGAAGGCCAGCCTGCTGGCCAGGACACTGGACTGCAGAGAAAGAAGAATAGGCCTGGGAGGGCCTCCAGCCAAAAACCTGGAGACTTCCCTGTTGCAAAAACAGGCTCCCTCCAAGCCCGAAGATGCAGATCTGGACTTCCTTCCATGACTTACCTTCTATTATCCCAAGCCTGTAACTACAAGTTTTGTCTTTACCTCAACCCCACCCGGCAACCGCAGCTCAAAGGCATCTTCAGAGTGCCTGGCTCAAAAAGATTGTTAATGCAGCCACCTCCTCCAGCATCTGCCCTCAAGTCTACTTTCATCTCACCACCACTTTGGTGCTGTGTCATAGTCTGCCAGCATGATGCTTGCATGATGCAATCTTTCATGCATCCTGGGCCTGGATCCTTTAGCCAGCAATCAACCTACTGGACCGCAGGGTGGGAGACTAACTGAAGACACTATGATAGGCTCTTCTGAGATCACCTGTAAGCCAGGGCAAAGAACCAGAAGAGAAACCAGCTCACCCTAGTATTTACCAACAGTAGCAGAAAAGCATTGAACTAAGAGCTCTAACTAGTCCTGTCAACTTTAGTTAAATCCCATCTCCCCACTGGAGTCATCTGTAAAGGGAGGAGATTGTCGTGCTCATCACTTTTAAGTAGCACCAGAGGAACAGAGACCCCTGCCTTTTCTGGTGGCCCCAGGACCCCAGGCCTGTCTCCTGCTTTCCTACATGGGATCAGAAATAGCCTGCGGGGAGGGCTCAGGCCTTGAGCTTGCCCTGTCAGAGCTGTCAGTGCTGGGAACACACACTGCAGATTCTGACACCTGCCTCTGCCCTACGGACCATATTAAAAAAAAAAAAAAAAAAGATAGTGTTTAACCAAGGTCTTTTATTACTAAGGAAGCTAGCAGAGACAACTGGTAAAAGGCTGTAGGAAGTCACAAGAGAAAACCATGTTACGTTTGTTCTCAGAGGCCCCAAGAGAAGGGGATGTGTTCTAGAAGTAGTGGTAACTACACAAATATGGTAGGCAGATTTCAAAGCTGGCCCCGTGCCCTTCACCCCCAGTGTCACTCCAGTGATTGTGTTACATTACATGGCAAAAGGGATTTGCAGATGTAATTAAGGTTACTAATCAGCTGACTTTGAGATAAGTAGGTTCCCCGGGTGAGTCTAAGCTAATCACATGGGCCCTTTGAAAGCAGAGAGCATTCTCTAGCTGGTGGCAGAGGGGAAGTGAGAGAGATGGGAAGTGGGAGAGGGATTTGATGAGAGGGAGATTCCCCACTGCTCAGGTGGAGGGGGGTCACATGGAATGACCTCAGGAGAGCAGTCTTCGGAAGCTGAGAGTGACTGACAGCCAGCAGCCCGCGAGAGGACAGGGACTGCAGTCCTGCAATTGCAAGGAGCTGAATCCTGCTCACAGTCTAAATAAGCCTGGAAGCAGATTCTGTCCCAGAGCCTCCAGGCCACAGCCCAGCCCAGCCAACACCTTGATTTCAGCCCTGTGGGACCCTGAGCAGAGAACCCAGCTGAGCCCACCCATACTATCGATCTCTGAGATAATAAATGGGTGTTGTTTAAGCCATGAAGTTTGTGTTAATTTGTGACACAGAAATAAAAAAAAAATGAGCTCAAGTAACTTTGACCCTCTGCCATTCTGTCCTTGCTGAGCATCTTGGATATGGGGCTTTATCAAGGGCTGATATCTCAAAAGAAGAAACCTAGTTGTGATGGTTAATTTTGTGTCAACTTGACTGGGCTAAAAGATGCCCACATAGTTGGTAAAACATTATTTCTGGGTGTGTTTGTGAGGGCGTTTCTGAAAGAGATGAGCACTGGACTCAGTGGACTAAGTAAAGATCTGTATCTACCAGTGTGTGTGGGCATCACGCAATCTGCTGAGGGCTCCAATAGAACAAAAAGGCAAAGAAAGGGCAAATTTCCTCTCTGCTAGAGCTGGGATATCCATCCTGCCCTTGGACATCAACTGCTTCTTGAGCCTATAGTTTGGACTGGAACTATACAACCAACTTTCCTGCGCCTCTAGCTTGCAGACAGCAGATCATGGGACTTCTTAGCCTCATAATAATTTGAGCCAATCCCTCATAATAAATATATATTTACACATATATATACATATATACATACATATACACACACACACATATCTCCCATTAGTTCTGTTTCTCTAGAGAACCCTGACTGATATACCAGTGCAATGGAAAGATTTCTAAATTTGAAAGTCAGGAGCCTGGGTCCCTGTTCCCACCCTGCCATTTACCCTATGTGTGAGCCTGACGAAGACACTTAGTGCTCCACTATTTCCTTGCCTCTGAAATGAAGGGCTGGACCAAATCAGTTGTTCCCTGACCTGCTTTGAGGGGCTCAGGGACTATGCAGGTGGACAGTGAACAGGCCGGGCTCCAGACTCCCACTTCAAAGAGACGACCTCTGCTTTGAACTGTTCCACACACAGGAATCCAAGAAAGATTTCATTAGAAGAATTGCTCCTGTTGCCAAATGAAATTTGAAAACCACTGGGATGCATGATTATTACGACCCCTTCCAGCTCTCACATCCTTCCCCATGAAGATTAAGTTCACTGGTGCAGCAACTGGGGCTATGGAAAGAGGTGGTATGAATTTGGGTGGCCACGGTAGCCAAATCAGACATTCCCTCTCATCCAAACCATCTACTTCTATGTTTTTTCTCTGGAGGCCTGAACTTCTGGGAACTAAAGGTTTGAACCAGACAGACTTCAGTTCAAATCATGAGTCCACATTCAAATCCTGACATTGGGTAAATAAATAAATCTCTTAAGTGATTGGAGCTGCAAGTTTCTACCCTATAAAATGGTCACATCACTTACTTTGTTTGCCCAGTCATTGTACGTATGGGTTAGTGTGGTCTAAATGGCTACAACGGAAAGACTCAAAATGAAATGGGTCAAGAATAATAGAAGTTTTTTTCTCTTTCACGTTAATAATCCAGAGCAGGCCAGTGGGTGGGCCTTCTGCTCCAAGCATTCTTTGGGGGTCCGGGTAGGTGGTGGCTCTGTCATCTTCAATGAATGGCTCCCGAGGTTCCACTGAGGTTGGCATTCCAGCCCTCAGAAAGGCGACGTGGGGTGGGGGTAGCACATAGAGCGTGTGAACAAGGTGTTATGGTCAGGTCTGGCAGTGGCTCACATCACATCCACTTGCATTCTGAAATCAGTCCTCAGCTGGATAATTACCTCCCAGCTAAAATTCTGTTGCATTGAGTTTGCTGGAAAGCTATCAGTGGCTTCCATCACACTATACATAAAAAAAGGCTTAATACCGAGAAGGCTGGGACTCAGCATCTCCCAAGAGACCCAGCTCTGCTAATTAGGTGGGTTTCCATATGGGGGTACCTGCAGGAGACCAGCAGCATCCCATATTCTGACTTCAGAATGTTTCACAGCTGCTTCCAGTCACTTCCCCTACATGACTCTCCCTGGCTGCATTCCTCCTTTCCTCGGCTGGATGCCGCCATCAGCTGGTGCCCCTCTCAGGCTTCAGTCTCCCCCAATTCACAGACTGTTGCCCTCACTGGCCCATCTGGAATCTGGCCACTTGAATCCTGTCAATCCTGTTCTCCATCACCAGAGGACTTCGGTGGGATTGTGCCAAGCAGGCTGTCAGCCACAGGCAAGCTTTCTAGAAAGATGTGCCAACTGTACAACAGATAGTGCATTTTCCTCGCATAACATCGTTAATATTTGAAAATTCATTCCCTTGCTCCTTATCACGCTCCTGGGTATTAGAACACCAGAGCAAACACGAGAGCAATAGCAAATTAAAATGACGCTCTGCTCACATAAACTGCAGAGCCACAGAAGGGCAGGTAATCCTGGGATTTTTAGAGGCTCCCACTTTGATTGGACCAGAGTCACCTTTGGGATAGTAAAAGAACATTTTCTGGGGTTGTTTTTTCATCAGGCAACTACTGATAGGGCCCATTTCATTAAAATTCTTCAAATCCTAAGCCTAGAAAACATGCTATGAGCTGAATTCTCTGCTCCTCTGGCTTCAAATTTTACTCCCATGAGCACGGGGCACTGGGGTAACAAGAAGCCGTCAGTTGCCACATGGGTGCAACTTAGCTTTAGAACTGGGCATGAGAACATGTTGCTGTGACAGCACGCAGGCCACCAGATGAACGACTAGTGAACACCAGCTTTGGGGTAAAATATGAAGGGGTTGTTTCCTCCAATCTCCCCCTACCTTTCTTGAAATCTGCTGTCAGGAAAGACTTATATACCTGAATGAGGCAATGACTCGTTAGACTTGTATGATTGCTCTCAAGGTTTCTAAGATTTTAACAAATTATAAAGGAGAAATAAATAATAAATGGCAAAAATGTAGGCTCTGGTGAAATATTTGGCACCAGAAGCCATTTCAGCCTCCTCAGCTTCCCCAGCACACACACTCACACTCACACACACACACACACGCACACGCACACACACACACACACACACGCACACACACACGCGTGCCCTCAATCACACAACCAAGGTGATGGCCTACTCTGTCCAGTCTCAGGACTGGTTCTGCAGGACAGACGGGTGGCACGAGTCACCCTATGATGGCAGGGTGGCAGGGAGCACTGAGGAGTAAAATGACAAAGACAAAAGCAACCAGCAAAAGCATACAGGAGCGGGTGGAAGGCTGCGGCTTGAAGGAGCTTTCTGCTCCTAGCAGGGAAGAGCTGCAAACCACAGATCTAGTTACAGCCCCTCGTTTTCTGGATGAGGAAGCCGAGGAGCGGTGATAAGAGGCTCCCAGAGGGGCTCCTCCAGGCTGTGGCAAAGCCAGGTCAGAACCCCAGCCTCTGTCAGTTGGGCTCCTGTTCTCACTTGAGAGGTACCACCTCCAAATGTCTGAGTTCCGTGGACCTTTTTTGCAGCAACCAAAACAAGAAAACAATATGAAAAGCCTCTGCCTCTTTAGTGCCACTTTCATATTGATTGTCCATCTTTCTCAGTATAATCAAAGGGCAGCATTTTCTCTGCAACTTGCCCTCTTGCCTGATGCAAATAAAATGTGCTACTGTTACCCTTATCTCCTTTTCCCTTTAGTATTCTTGATTTTGCCCTGGATACTCAAGTGATGTCCAGGTCTCAGGAAAGTACAGTCTCTTGCTTATCTCTAGCAGCAGATTTGGGAATTAGGAATCATTCCCCAGGACAGGCTGAGTGCTCTTAGACACCTTCTACTTGATTGCACGAGCTCCTTCCCTGGGGCTCCCCGAGACCAACAAAATCTCCAAGACTAGAAGAAAGAAGGAGGAGACCAGCTGGAGACTGGACGGAGGACTGTAATTGACAAGGGGAAAGCAGAAAATAAAGGAAGATGTGAGGCACTGACACCAGCAGAGATCATGTGACAGGTATTAGCTATAGGAAACACACTACATATCTGTCACTTATGTAGATCAAAAAGAATTTCCAAAGAGCTCCTCCATAATTCAGCATTAGCCGGCTTTAAAATACCAACTTTACCTTTTCAAAGCACTTTTATCTATCTAGCTTTCATTCTCAGTGTGGGCAGTTCAGGTGGGGATTCTCACCCGTGTTCTGCAGCTGAAGAACTCACGTGCAGAAGGGCCAAGTGTCTTGCCAAAGCTGTCAATGGCACAGTCCATTCTCCAGCATCCTAGCCCCTTGCATTGGCAAATATTGCACTAGCTTTACCTGCCTGTTCTGATTTTTCCAAGCTGGTGGCAAATTAGGAGGTGTGCAAACTCCTCAGGTTCATTCACTATCTGCATAGACACCACAGGCTGCCAGGTGCGTGGGACTTTGAAGAAAGGCTGAAAGGTTCCCATTTTTACCTGTCATGTTTGATAATGCTCAAGGAAAGCAGAACATCAGGGATTTCCACAGCCTCTGCTCTGTGGGTTTGCTAAGTAAGAGCTTTGGAATTGCAAAAGTGTAGGACTCTGCCGTGTTTTTCTATATGGCAATCAGGATACTAGGAATGTAGAAGCAGACTAGGAGGAAAAAGGAAATTAAAAAGCCATGAACAGTCCATCCTAAGTGTGATTGGATACAGAGAG
>NW_007735177.1:0-4923 GCF_000696425.1 Galeopterus variegatus | reverse complement strand
TTGATCAATAGTAATAATTAGACTCTGACCTTAGACCATGGTCTTAAGACAAAAGAAATCTGCAATAAAAAAAAAAAGACTCCCATTCTGAGAGCCTCTGCTCCTGATTGGTTTGAGAGAAAGACAGAGAGTGGAAAGCACCCTAAGACAGCTGCACGCGGGTGTGGAGTTGAGTACCGTGTTGTGCTTTCAGGCTCAAGTCAACTCTGATCATTCTCTCTATAAAACAAAAATGGGACTGCATCTTTCTTAGAACCCCTGAATTGTAAATGTGCTTCAACCGTGGAATCAGAGGTAGGAGATCAGGAGAAAGGTGGGTGATGACTGTTGTTTCTTTTCCCATTTCCAACACCCAAATAATTAGGCAGCTTCCTCTCTTTTGCTCTGGAGTTTAAAATAGTCCATGCAATTAAAACATTGGTGGATCTGGAAGGATTTAGATAAACCAGTCCTTAATTCCTCAGGCTAATCCTGAAGCCGCCTGCAACAGTGTGAGACACATCCATGGACTTCCACCTCCCCTCCCCCGCTGACCCGCAGAACTTTCTGGGCTCTCTGAGTAGGGAAGGGAGCAGGAAAGCAGCTTTAGGTCCCTGGACAGGGTCTCTGAAGACCATTCCTTAGGCATCGGTATTCTTAGACACTTCCTAAAAAGCGGCATAATCCAGAGCCTTAACTTTGATCACAGTGAAATGAAGCTCTCACCCCTGGTTCAAATACGGTTTTAGTCTCCTTAGTCTTCCACCAAAGTCCTCATGCCCTTCCTGGGGGTTTCCAGTGTCAAAGACATATTCCCTCTTCCTAGCTCTCTCCCTCAATTGTGCCCTTCTGTAGAACAAACTGTGCTGCACAACTTACTCTTAGGTCTAGCTTCTGGGGTAGAAAACCTACTTTCTGAGGGGGTGTGGGAATTGTCGAAGCGTGAATCGTAGTCAAGTTTCCAATTACAGGCCAGGCATGGGCTCTGCCAGCACGAGACCATTCCCTGACTCCTCAGCTCCGACGCTCTCCTGTAGCTTCCACACCTATCTACTCCAATACCAGCATCACGGAGCTCTGCCGCAAGTGTGCTGTGACCTTGAACAAGTCACGTGACTTCTCTGGGCCTGAGTTTTCTCATCTGTAAAATAAAGAAGCTGAGCTCCACTACTTTTAAGGTCTCTCCAGTTTTAATTTTATAGGAAATCCAGTTGCTTCCCACTCTGCGCTCCCATGGCACATTGTTCATCCTTCTCTGTAGACATCACACTGCATTAGAGTTTATCCCTGTGCAAACTGATTTCTCCACTTGACTGACCCCTCAAGAATAAGGACTTTATCTTATAGCTATCATCATTGTTACACCTGTACCTGGGGAGGGGGGAAAGAAGAAGAGAAAAAGGGTTGGTATAATAGCAACATCTGTTGAAATTCTTTTAACTAGAAGGCTCTATGCTATACATCATGCATAAAGTAGTTCTTTTAAACTCACAGTATAAACATTATAATCTCAAAAACACTGATGAAGCAACAGAGTGATTAATTTACATGCGTCACAGAGCTGCATCAGAAATAAAATCAGGTTTGCCCTGCTTTGCCTACTGTGTACCAGTGTTGGCGTGAGCAGGACTGAAGCCATGTTGGGTCCTAAAACTGCATGGACTCTAAAAGATTTTAAAAGGACACAGTTTTCTTTTTAGTGTGCATTTCTCTGAGTTGCCTCTTTTCCCATGATTATTGGATATTTTGAACCTTGGTTTTGGGGCAAGCCGACATTATTTACATGAATGTAAAGTTGTTTTCCAGCCAGCCTGTAGCTGCAGACTTGCATGTACTATACAGACCCTGGGAAATCAAGGAAGACACCAATGAAGCTATGCTGATTCCACCCCTCCAGCAGGACCTGAGATAACAGCAAGGATGCAGCAGAAACCAGACAGAGCCTTGATGAGACCTTGCACCTGGATCCTTGCAGGAGCTGCCACAACTCACGTCTGCCTCCCTCCTGCTTTTCCTTTCTCATGTTGCATTCCTTCAGTGCCTTCTTTAAAAACCCCACAGTAAATCTGAGTCTCTGAGATGCCTTTAGTCTGGCCATTTTCCTTCAGGTTTACTGGAGAGATGCGTTAGCCCAACATCTCTCCTCAGGTCACCAGGATTCCTGAATAAAAGCTGACTTCCATTTTCACCAACATTTGACTTTTGAGTAGTTTGCTTTTGAAAGGGGTCCGGCAGCCAGACTTGGGCCCTATAACACCAGGACGCAGCATGGAGCAGTAGGACTTTGCTAAAATTCTCCAAATATCTAGTAGTTGCTCAATATATACTCATTAAATGGGTGCGTAATAAATTCTTGTGCTTGGCTTTTGGTCAGGCCAGGATGTGCCTTTGATCCTTATCTACACTGAGATGAGAAAGGTCTGAGTTGGGGTGGAAGATGGGAGCACAGAACACAGTCTTATTTCAAGGACTTTGGGATTCTTTAATTAAGAAAGGGGCAGGGCAGAACTCTTCCTGTTATTATTAGAAAGTAGTGATGACATGTTATCAAGGTAGCTCAAGGTCACAGGTACTTCACCCTGAAGTATAAGCTGGACCCTAATATGCATCATCACTCAACCTACAAATTCATAAAGGACACAGTTGTTTTCACAACCTTAGAAAGTCACATTATTCTTTCTTGTTCTGGTGCCCCTCGCAATTATGTACAGGTGAGCAGGCAGGCAATTTATATTAAAGCCTAGAAGTGTGAGGAGCCCCAAGCTCCAGAAGCCTGCAAGGTGCTTGACCCAAGAACCCTGGCAAACACTGTGGGCTCCCATCATGTGGCCTGAAAGGCAGATGTACTGAAATTGACATGGATTACCGTCTTCAGGGCACTCTAGGCTGGTACCAACACCTAAGAAAGGCTCTTTTAGTTCTAGTTAATTTATCTTAAGCACAAATAAATTCTAAGAGCTGGCTGAGTTAACATTTGCCTCGGGGGAGAAAGTAAAAAGAAAGGAGATCATCTGTTCTTAAGAGTGCCTCAGGATTGTGCCTGAAGCTCTTAACCCATTCAGGATCCACATAAATCTCTCACTGGAGAATCTGATATTGTTTCAGCAAGGATTGCAGTCGGTAGAGAGGAGGAGGGTGTTCATTTCTGTCTAGTGGTGAGTTAATGCCTGCCTGCAGGCAAAGTACCAAATAAATAGCACATTGCATTTCTTTCTTTTTAAATAGATTACTGCTTTAATAGCTAGTCGGGGGATGGGGCCGTTTGATATCCACATATGAAACAAACAGATTCTAAACTTCAGAGAGGTGGACTGTGCTTCAAGGTATCCTATAATTCTAAAACACCATATAATGGTCCTAAATTCTGACAGGATTTTTCTTCTTAACCATATTCTATGTCTTGAATATGTCCCCTCCAAAATTCAGGTGTTGAAACGTAATGGCCAATGTGATGGCATTAAGAGATAATTAGGCCATGAGGGCTCCTCCCTTATGAATGGGACTAGGGGCCTTATAAAAAGGGCTTTGCAGATCATTCAGCAAGCTTGCTCTTCCGAAGTCCCCTTCAGTCATGCAAGGTTACAGTGTTCTTCCCCTCTAGAGGATGCAGCAACAGGCCACAATCCTGGAAGGCAAGAGACCAGGCCCTCACCAGCCAGCACCTTGACCTTGGACTCAGCCTCCAGAACTATGAGAAATAAATTTCTGTTCTTTATAAATTACACAGACTCAGGTATTTTTGTTATAGCAGCATAAAATGGACTAAGACACCATCGAATGGATTTAGCTCATTCATTCACTGAACAATTGGGTCTGAATCGTGGCTTAGTTACTTATTAACCAGGCGACTTGGGGCAAGTTGCTTATATTCTTTGTGCTTCATTTACCTTATCTGTAAAATGGAGGTAATAGTACCATCGAGGGTTATTGCAAGGGTTAAGTTAGCTACTATGTAAACCTCTTACAGCACCTTTAAGCCATAGTGCTGTGTGAGTGTTATTATTGCATGCCAAGAGCTGGAGCCACACCTGCCACCCAGGCTGTTAAGATCCATAGGATGAAGAGACACTTAGTGAATGGAGTTGATTTCTTGTCTGAGTGTAAAGGACAAGGGACACTCGCTTCAAAGGTTAGAGATGCTTTAGTCATACCTATTAAGACAAATATATCTAACACATCAAATCTTTTATTTTATGGATACTGTTACTTAAGATTAAATTTTAAAAAGAAAATACTTAAGTTGACAGTAGTGGATTGAATCGTGTCCCCCCAAAACTCCCTGAAGCTTAAATTATGTCCCCCAAGTTTTATGTATTAGAAACTTAGCCACTACTGTGACTGTTAAGAAGGTGGGAAATCCTATTATGGTAATTGAAAGGTGGAGGCTTGAAGAGGTGATTGGGTCATAGGACCCTGCAGTAGTGAATGAATTTAAAATGGTGGTCAGGGGTGTGGTTCTGAGGGCTTTAAAAGGAGAGAGAAGAGACTCTCTCTCTTTGCTGTCTCTGCTTCCACCATCTTGCAGTGCGAGACCCCTGGGTTACTGTCCCCACCACCTGATGGACTTTGGACTTCGCAGTCCCAGAAACNAGGAAAAAGGAAATTAAAAAGCCATGAACAGTCCATCCTAAGTGTGATTGGATACAGAGAGGAGAGTACTGAAGGCAGACAGCTCTATCCTGTTTGCCTTTTTGCTGAGGAAGGGGATTTAAGTCAAAAAAACAAATGTATAGGGCTGGCCCGGTGGCGCACTGCTACAGTGCGCCGCTTGGGAGCACAGCGGCGCTCCCGCCGAGGGTTCGGATCCCACATATAGACCGGCTGCTCACTGGCTGAGCGAGGTGCGGGCGCAGCACGGAGGGTTGCGATCCCGTTGCCGGTCTCAGTCCGGTACGGGCATGACACTGAGGGTTGCGATCCGTTGCCGGACACGAAAAAAGACAA
>NW_007735176.1:10724-92894 GCF_000696425.1 Galeopterus variegatus | reverse complement strand
AGCTAAAAAAAACAAACAAATTAATTCACCCACATACACACACACACACAAAAAAACCGGGTGGGGTGGGGAAGAAGATATAACAACTATACTTTCATGAAGTTGTTACCACAAGCAAACGGAAAGGACATTCTTGGGGGGGAGGGGATAGAGGGAGGAGGGAGGGAGGTGTCGGTGATGGGCCATAATAATCATATACAGTGTATATTGACAAAATAAAAATTTAACAAAAAAAAATAAATAAATAAAATAAAGTTAAATTGTAGAAAAAAAAAGATTTGTTTCTATATTCACTTGCTTATCTACATTGTTTTCACCTATGTATTGCTAAACAAATATTGTTAAATTTTGCTCATTTGGGAGTTTAATAAAAATTGCATCACACCATAGGAGACCCTTTGATTTTTGTTTTTTTATTCAATACAATGCCTGAGATTCATTCAGGTTGATGTCTGTAGTTAGGAGTTCATTCATTTGCACTTTTGTAGGAATGTATATCCATACAGAAGCTATTGCCCATTCTCTTGCTTGTTCTAGTTCTCTGCTATTCCAAACAATGCAGCTATAAACATTCTTATGCATACCTGCTGGTATAGATGTGCAAGTTTCTCCATGCTTAGGAGTAGAATTGTTGGATCATAAAACATGCACCTGTTATCTGTGCATTTTACATGGAAGTATGAACATATTTTTCACGTTGTTTGTACCAATTTACACTCACACTAGCAGTGTATGAATTCTAATTGCCCACATCTTTTTTTTTTTTTTTTTTTTTTTACCGGTAAGGGGATCACAACCCTTGGCTTGGTGTCATCTGCACCACGCTCAGCCAGTGCTGAGCACTGGCCATCCCTATATAGGATCCAAACCTGCGGCCTCGGCGCTACCAGTGCCACCCTCTCCCGAGTGAGCCACAGGGTCGGCCCCTACTTGCTCCACATCTTTACCAACACTTATATTGCCCTATGTTTAAAATCTTGCCAACATAGGTAAGGTAAATGTTTATATCATTTAGGTCTTAGTTTGTATTTCCCTTATTACTAATGTAGCTGAGCATCTTTTTATATTTTCATTACCCAGTGTATTTTCCTTGAAATGTCTATTCATTTTTTTTTTTCCTTTTTTTCTTTTTTTACTGACCAGTAACAGGATCACAACCCTCGGTGTTGCGCCCGTACCGGGGACCAGCAACGGGATCGCAACCCTTGGTGTTGTGCCCGCACCGCGCTCAGCCAGTGAGCGGGAACCGGTCTCCACATGGGATCCGAACCCTCGGCGGGAGCACCGCTGCGCTCCCAAGTGGCGCACTCTCCAGTGCACCACTGGGCCGGCCCTCTATTCATTTTTTTTCCCACCTATTGCTATGGTTTAAATGTGTCTCCCAAAAGTTGGCTGTTAGAAACTTGACCTCCATCGTAACAGTGTTAAGTGGGTGGGAAATCCAATTATGGTATTTGAAAGGTGGGGCCTTTAAGAATTAGATTGGATTGATCAATTCATGGAGTAATGGGCGTGGTTCTAATGGCTTTAAAAGGAAAGCAAGTGAGGTTAGCTCTCTTCCTCAGCTCATTTTCACCACATGACAACCTGTGTTGCTGTAGAGAGCCACCATTAAGAACAAAGCCCTCACTAGATGGTTCCCTGGACTTTAGATATCCCAGCCTCCAACACTGTAAGAAATAAATTTCATTTCTTTATAAATTACCAACCCTGTTTCAGGTATTCTGTTATAAGCACTAGAAATGGACTAGTACACTTCTATTTCAATTGGGTTGCATGCATTTTTTTGCAGTTCTTTATATTATTATGGATACCAAGCTTTTGTCAGCTTTACGTATGCCAGATATCTTCTCTAGTTTAATTAATTTTTTTTTTGTGAACAGTACTTAACTTTTATATATTTGGTTTTGTTATTATTTTCCTTTATGTTTACCACTTTTTTGTGTCTTGTTCATGAAATATTTCCATACTCCAAGTCATAAGGATTACCTTCTATGTATTCTTCTAAGAATTTAAAAAATAAATCTTTCCCTCTTAAGAATTTGATTCACCTGGAATTGATGTTTGACTATGATGTAAAGAAGGAAGAGATTTTTATTTTTTCCATATGCATAATCACTTGTCTTAACACTATTTAACATTTTAACACAACACTAATCTGCAAAGCTATCTCTATTAAATATATTTTACATTTCCTTACACATCGCAGTAAATTTGTTCAATTTGTGCTACTAGAGATTGGAGACCTTAATTGGATAGGCCTTTGCTTACTCAAGTCTCTTATGCAATTTTGGATGTGTAAAGAGTTCTTAGCCCTAATTTGGGGAAGGAATAAAGTGTAAAGAGTTCAATGGCTCTGCTTAAGAAATCAAAGGCATTTGGCATTAGAGGGTGGCGACTTGAAAATACAGAAGAATGGACTTGAGTTAACATCTGGTCTCAAGAAAATGGAGAGATCTGGCCAAGAGAAATTTCCTACAGAGACAAGATTGATGAAAGTTTAGAATGCTGATTTATAATATTCAATTCAAAGTTGCCTTTTGAATTAGCTGTTCAGTTTTCAGAGTCTTTGGCAATTGTCACATACTAGTGTCTTGGAATTTGGACAATTTCCAGTGAGGAGAAAAGCAACACAAGGAAAAAGGACAGTCATTTATGAGATAAGATGCAGAACAGGGGTCAAGAATTTAGCAGGAGCAGGAAATTAGATAAAGAATAGTTGAGGGTAGGGCCAGCCCGGTGGCGCACTGAAGAGTGCACCGCTTGGGAGTGTGGTGGCGCTCCCGCCGAGGGTTCGGATCCCATGTGGAGACCGGTTCCGCTCACTGGCTGAGCGTGGTGCGGGCGCAACACCGAGGGTTGCGATCCCATTGCCGGTCCCCAGTACAGGCGCGACACCGAGGGTTGTGATCCCGTTACCGGTCAGAAAAAAAAAAAAAAAAAAAAAAAAAAAGGAAAAAAAAAAAAAGAATAGTTGAGGGTAATATAAGCCTCATCCTTAGAAAAGGTGTGGGGAGGGGAGGCTGATACTGGGTTTTTCCTCCTATGCAGTTCCAGATCATTTTATTGGCTGTTAAAGGAAGAGTTATGTTCCTCCCCACAACAACAATCGTGTCACCCGGTAGTTCAAAAGCTCCTACACAGAAAACTTTATAAGGTTTTTGTTTGTTTTTAGTCTCTTTTGCTTTTAATCACAGGATTAAGTCCAAAACTCCTTTGTGCAGTATTCATAACCACATAGAATCTGGCCTCTATCGCTTCCCTCATTCTTAAAAACAGTGAAACTGAAGTGGCTGGATTGTCTTAAGTAAACCAGGCACTTTCAGGCCTCCTTGACTCTGATAATGTTGTTCTCTGTGCATGGTATGCATGGTGAAGAAGCCATCGTAAGAATAAGATCATTAGGAAAGTAAAAAGGTTACATTAGTCTGTGCAGGACCTACCCGTGGTGGTGTATGGCAGCCACAGTGAAGGTCTCAGTGCTATATTGACACTTGCAATATCACAGTCTAGGACTGAGAACAAGACCACTGTAATGTCAGGGCGTGAGCATAAGCATATCAGATTTTAAGGCATACTTGGAATCATGCCTGATGGAAGCATTTCAGGCAAGATAAACAAGTTTACTGGTAAGGGACAAAAAATCTACCTGTGATGTGATGATCTCTATATCTCTCTCCAATTCATAGTTTCTATCAAAACAAGATGGAAATATATTCAGCAGCTGGGATGCCTCATTGGAAATTCATCCACAGTGCTTTCTAGGGATTAAACTGTGAGATGCAGTTAGTGAAAGAAAAAAATAAATTTGTTGATAAAAATCTAATAATATTCTTCCATTTAAAAAGTTTTCCTAAATCTAGAAAAAGAATTACAACATTGTTCAGTTTATTTTTAAGTCAAACTTTAGATTATATATTTAATGTACTTTTAAAACTTATTTCTTCAAAAGTAGTAGGTTATTACTAAAATCTACATATAAATATTAAGACAGTAATATGTATTTTATAAGATAAATGACAGGTGTGAGCAATGTGGAAACCTGTTTTGTAACAGGTAAGGAGAGGTTTAGAATTTTGTGTATATGAGATTTATAAAGTTAAGAAAAATCATAAGTAAATGTATCCAAACATTTTTATATCTATAATAAGGTAACTATTTTATCTTTTATAAAAGTAGAAAATGTTGAATGTGGAATGTGAGACAGCCATTATAACTGATTCACATTCAAATTCCTTGGTAAAGTCTTTCTCAATGCTTTGCAGGCCTGGTTTGTTACTTTTCCTCTGGACTCTTGTACTGTTTTCCATAGCTTCATTAGAGAATTCAACATGTCACACTATATCATAGCCATTGGAACAAAACAGCAATTACTGCTTGTTGGATGAATGAACTAGCACAAAGACAGTGGACAGTGCTCAAATGAATTGAGAAGTAAAAATATCAAAAATAAAATAAAACAAAACTTTACACAGTGATCAGTATGTACAGGTTGGCTGCTATCTAAGTTATGGGCTGAGATAATAGATAGGAAAGAAGGAAGAAAAAAGAAAGAAAGAAGAAGAAAAGGGAGAGAAAGGAAGAAAGAAAAGAAAAAAGAAAGAAAAGAAAAATGTTTTGGAGGGGCAAAATATTAATGCAATGATTTATCTTTAAAAATTATCTGCATGTTTAATGGAAGAAAATATTTCCAAATGAAAATTAATGTATTTTAATGAAAAATTTTAAATTTTAATAACTTTCCTGTGTAAATCATTTTAATTCTTTTACATATGATAATAAAGACACTAAATTAAGCCAGCAAGATTTTGATGCAGGTGGTCCGTGTACCATACATTGAGAAACATTGGATTAAGAAATTAGTGTTAAAAACAAAACAAAACAGACAATAGCAATAAAAAAAAAAACCTCTACACAGTATGAGCACTAAGCATACAGTGCAAAAATTTTATCCATACTGTCTCTACCCAGTGCAATAATGCACTCTCCCAAGTTACCAAGCAGTGAAAACATTACTGTATTTATCTCCTGAAAGGGATAGAAGTGAATATAGTCCTTGGGGAACTAAAAGGAGTCATTTACCCAGTTACCTAGGCCCAAAGTACTTACTTTCCATACTTTAATCCAACCTCACCTTTAATACACAGATAGAAAACCAGGTGAATTACTAATAAGATTAGAAACACTTCTAAAAATTAATTCAGTATCACTACTAAAAATGGGACTGTTCTGGTAGGAGGAACAAACTCTTATCTGTTATGGTTAGAATTGACACTTAACACAGTGGCTGACAAGTAGACATGTAAACTTGTTAAATACAGAAGCAAAACTACTACTCTAAACCTCATTCTTTATCCTTATGCAAAAAGGACCAAGAATCGCCTGCATGGTAAGGAGAGCCTGCACAGAAGTCAGAAAGGGCACAGGTTTAGGAGTCAAATTGCCCTGGAGTTGAAGAGCTGTTTGTCCATCAGCAAATTATTTATATTCTCTTTATCTAGATTTCCTCCTCTGTGAAGCAGGCAATTGGGATATTTCTAGCACAGGACTGTTTTGGAGTGAAAAGTGTGATAATGCACAGGTTTTTGTGTCTGTTACATAGTAGCTTCTCAGTTAGAATGAGTTTCTTTCCCTCCAACATCTTCCATATCTTTTTGCATTAGATTATTAATACTGTTGGCTATAATTTTATTTGCAAATTTGCCATAATTTTAAAAGGTCGGCAAAAACAAATTAAAAAGGTCTGCCTTCTTTTCACAGGCAGAGACATGATATATGTTTTTTAATATGTGAACTGGTCTGAATCTTGCCTTGGTTATTTCTGGTCTGGATGAAGCAGAGGAATAGGAGGGCTACTGATGGGAGAATGCAATGGTCTGCACTGGCTAGGGATCTGAGCTTACAGCAGCTCATTTTTTTCTAGAGACAGTTATGCACATGATCTGTTACAACTTCCATTTCAATACATGAATCATTCACTCAGGATTAAAGCAAATGACTCAAATAATTTATCGCTAGCAAAAAATTCTGTTGAATGAAGCGAGTTAAATTACTTACAAAAGTTAAGTGTTTATCCTTAAATGTTACTACTTTTATTTTTTCTACTGCTAACATATACAAGGAAGGCAAAAGTTAATCAACAAGAAACACCATTTCATGCTTCTAACTTTCATAAAGTATATTCTTTGGTATAAACAAAGGATAAAGGGTTTCATTTTACTATCAATAATTGTAATGTGGATTACTAATTTATCAGACAAAATATCACATTCTTTTAAAACCATGCCACACATGTCCTAAGCTTCAAAATGAAGACTTAAAAAAAAATGAAAATAGAAATGACTGTTCACCACATCTCATGGGTAAACCATTAAACAGCTCATGTAATCTAAAAAGATTCCCACACCTGGTTCAATTTGAACTAAACTTTGATTTTATTTGTAAAGGCCTAACAAATATCTTGGAAAGAATTTTGTTTCCAACTCTAAGCTACTGAAAATGAGTTTCACTTCTCTGCAGAATCTATTCTGTGGACTCAGCAGAAGCGTTAACCTTCCATTTTTTAAATGAAAACAATCAATATCCATAACACGCAGGGAGAATGGGTCATTCTCCCATCTGTTGGGAATTTTACATGAGAAATAACATCAGGGTTCAGATAAAGGAAAACTTCTACCCACTCTTCAAAAGAGCCAGATATATGGGACCTTCAAATTCCCTTAAACACTCAAAAGTAGGAAAGAATGGTGAGAAAATGTTTCTTCAGTTTTAATTTGATTTTTATTTGGTTCCATAATTGTGGAAAATACTCACTGATTTGAACGATCAACTATACTTTCAAAGCAAAGAGGCCAGCTATACCTGAATTTTCCAGTGAACATTTTTAAAATGTGGAACATGAGTTTGGGTTTAAATGAATAAATCAGTCTGAAAATTGAGTCTAATGAGAGAATTAAATTATTTAAATTATTATTTTTTAATTCAAAATATTTTAACATTTTTTGTATATATTTGTGGTGTGCAGTGTGCTGTTTCAATGCACGCATATACTGCACAATGATTCACTTAGGGTAGACAGCACAGTTTTGTACCTGGTAGTCCACCACTTCTCCCCACTTCCGACTCCTGCCTCTGGCAACCATTATTATACTCTCTACTCCTATGAGGACCATGTTTATTTTTTTGTTTAGATTCCAAATATGAGTAATACCACATGGTATTTGTCTTTTTGTGCCTGACTTACTTCTTAACATAATGGTTTCCAGTACTTCTAAACTTAAGTAATTTTGAAGATTTGATATGTATCCATGCCAAAGAAGTTGAATTTGTGCTTTCACTCAAATGTACCTTTGGTTAAAAAAAAAAAAAAAAATATATATATATATATATATGTATACACACAGTATATAGTATATATGTATAATATATACTATATAATTATATTTTGCCCTCAAAGACACATATATCCTATATATAATATAAAATCAGATATTAACCTCAAAATTGACAAAATAATACCTTAGCACATTTATTTATATATACACACATATATATTATATATTATATGGTACATAACTAGATTTTGCCCCCAAAGATTTATATTACATATATTCTATATATAATATAAAATTACACATATATTCTATATATGTATATATATTTAATTATATATTATGTTTTATATATAATGTAAAATTATACGTATATTCAATATATTGTATATATTTATGTATAATATAAAAATTAGATTTTAGTTTCAAAATTGAAAAAATAATACCTAGAACATTATATATATAGTACACCAATATGATTATAATCTCTGAAAATTATTGAATTCCTATTAGCAATCACTCTCTGCCAGCACCTAAATTTAAAATGTGAAATTTTTGAGAATTTAAATAGAAATACAAAACCATTTTATTCTACTTCCTCTAAAGAGTCAATTTTAGGTCTAAGTGCAAATCCCCTAGCATCGCAACGAGTGTATTTACATGGAGCTGAAATGGAAGAGCTGGAGCATGGGGAGAAGAGAGGGTGCCTTCTGCTGCTTAGCACCACGACTGGGCAAATTACTTAAATCTCTCTAAGTATCCGTTTCTTCATCAGTATCATGGTAATAATAATCCTTAAAGAGGTGTGGTGATTAAAGAAGACAAATCAGCACTTAATATTTACTTGGTGCCTGTATGACAATGTCATTTTAAAAGAAAGAAAGAAAATAAAGGACTAGAGTGAAGAGGACACCGTGATCTTTATTGGTACTGACAACATTTAACCAGCAGGGAAGCCCAAATTTTGCTCTTCTGTTTCTATGACTCCTGCCTCTCATAGCACTCTGAAATGGGTTAAAGCCAGGAGTCCTGGTGAACCATTGCACTAGAGGCTGGAGACCTATGTATTTCAAAAGTTAAACCCTACTAAGCTGCCAGGAATATTGACCTTGGATTTCCTCTTTCTGGTTTGCATTTCTCCCTAGAAACGTGTCCCTCATTTGGCTGGTGCGGTAAAAGTCTGATGTGGTAAAAGAGAGTGTGCTCCTGCACTTCAGGGAACACCTTCCTCCTATCCATCTCTCTTCCCAGACCCTTCAAAGTAATCTTTCCCATCAGAAGGCCAGCCTTTAGTCTAAAAAAACGGATTTTTAACAATTTATATATGGTCTAGCCTAGTTTACTAGGGCAAAACATTTCCCATCAGAGTTTGAGACGAAAGCAAGCTCTTACTAATAAAACCAAAACATACCATGTCCCACTTACCTCTCGGTACAAGTAATATTAACATTAATAGTCAATATGCAAACTTGCTTCCCCAGTAAAGACGCACAAGACTTTAGCTACAATATAGAGTCACACCCAAAGTTTTGTCTCCCATTTGACCTAGAGCAAATCTCTGCTCTTTCCTTGGTCCAGTACAGGCTTGCAGACTGCTTCCTGCAAGCTATCTGGGTGAGGCATCCCTCTGATGCTACTGCCTTCTAGGAAAGTGCTGTGTCCTGCTGTGACTACTTTGCAGACTCAGCTGAAATGTACCACTGTATTTTATACAGAAATATAAAGTCTGCCTCTCTATTCTGCTTTATAAACTTTGGAATCCAGGACCCAAAGTGAAACTGCTCCTGTCTTAAGTTTCAGAAGGACTTTATTCCCAAATGATCTAGGTTTCCGAAACAGCAGGCACAATATGATCACTTTCATACAACATACGTAGGGTGATGTCCAGAATGCTGGTCAACATTATCAGTGGGTATCTGTGTCAAGAGGGTGAAGGAGATTTTTTTCACTATATTCATTGTACTTGACTTTACTGTTTGGGATATTGTTTCTAATGAGGTTATATCAGCTTTATAATCAGAAAGGAAATGTAACTACATTCAATGAAGTATAAGGTTGTTTAGCTGCTGCTCTCCCTTCATTCCTTCTGGAGGAGTCAGAGCTAGTCCTATGAGTCAGCTGGAGAAGACATGCTCTTCTGTCCTGCATTTTGTCATCACCACTGCAGAAAGAGATGTGCAAGCATCCTCCCTTTCTTTTTTAGAAAAAAAAGTTCTAAATGCATCTAAACTGGAAATAAACTGAAGGCTGATATAACAGCTAAACATGACATTTATTTCATAAATTCCCAAGACAAAATTGCATTGCATGCATGCAGCACCAATATTAAACAAGGAGTATATCCATCAGACCAATTCAATCTCCTTGTTCCAGGGTTCAATTTCATATTTGTAATTTCAGTTCATCATTCTAGGCTTCTGTTTAGGCTTCAATTATATAAATGTTTGGCTAATTAGTCCTAGTTTGGGATCAACCATAAACTAGGTATGCACAGTCTATGTTTCCTTATGTGCTTTCAAGAAAAATGTAGATCAGACTAAATCTTCGTGTTTAATGGCCCGTTATTAATGAACTCACTAATTGGGCTATTCAAACAGATACAAATCTTATCTTTACCACCTTCCTGTATAACTTTTTTTTATTCATCTATCCATGACAGACCATTGTGAAAAACTGTACTAAATACCTTGCTGAATTTAGGTTAAATGAACCATGTTTTGAACTCCAGGTGGGCACACAAATTCCTGGCCCAGGGCAGAGAGGCCTTTCTTGTCCAGGTCTAAAAACTGCCTTTGCAGTTGAAGAGTACATCACTTTCTTGGTTGTCAACTGATACCAGTCTTTGATTCTTCCATTGTTCTTGATGACTCTTCCCCAAACATAACTGGAAACAGATGTTTCTTTTAGAATTTTACATAGTACCTATTCTGGGCTTTCTCCCCTTGAACATTCTTATGGATTTAAGAAGCTCTCTGCACTCATCCTCATTAGTTAAATCTCTTTCAGTTTTTATATATAATTCTTTCCATGCTATTAAACACACAAATAACCACAACCACATTATACTACCTTGCAGAAGAGTCGATGCACACTGGATTAATATCCAAGCATCTGGTTTCCAATCCTCAACTTACCATTCACCAGTTATATAATCTTAAGCTCTCTGGCTACATTTATTGTTTTTTTCAAATAAAATAAAAATAATGCTAATTGCCATGCTATCTTTACAAGACTATTTTAATGATAAAACAGGAGACTATGAGAAAGTAATCTTTGAATACCATAAAACGTCACATAAATGAATGGAAATATTGTGGCTACCACTATATACTTGTTCTTAATGATTAAGTAGTAGTGCTCTTCGATTCCCCACTCACCTGAATCTGGAACATCATTTAACATTTTATTGTAAAATTGATCTGTTTATTCTTAGAATGCATGGATATTATTTATTATTATCAACAAAAGTGCTGAGCTAAAAGTAAGCTGTCAAATTTATTATGCCCATTTATTAATATGCAGTACCAATGAATCCAAATGTACACATAACAAAAAATTTACATACAAACTAAACAAAAAAGGACAGAAATATCACTAATAGGCCTCTAGGATACTACTCTGATTTCTCCTGTGCTGCATGTATTATTGTTTATAGTAAGACAGTCTATGTGTTTGCAGTCAGTTTTATGTTATCTATTCATATTTGTAGCTACTGATCCTGAACTTAATCATAAGTTCCTTGAGAAAAGTCTTTTCTTTAATATGCTCCTGCCAGAATATGACTTTATAAATGCTGATGGAATCAACAGGGTTAAAACACAAAGATTAACTTGAAAATTATACAACATGGACTTTAAGGTCTCCTAACCCTGACCAAAGACATCTGTAACTGAAAATAAAAAGTTACACGGGAAAATTTGCCTACTAAATGTTTGGCAGAAATTTTCTGGGTGCTTGTCCAAGATATTTTTGGTTATACATTTCCTAATAGTTTTTCACATTTTCTTTCTTTCTTTTTTTGTCTTTTTCCGTGTCCGGCAACGGTTCGCAACCCTCAGTGTCACCCCCGTACCGGACCAGGACCGGCAACGGGATCACAACCCTCAGCGTTGCCCCCGCGCCTCACTCAGCCAGTGAGCAGGAACCGGTCTGTATGTGGGATCTGAACCCTCGGCGGGAGCGCCGCCGCACTTCCCAAGTGGCGCACTAGCGCAGTGCGCCACCAGGCCGGCCCAGTTTTTCACATTTTCTATGCCTTTTAGACTGTAGAGTTTGTCCAGGAAAGTTTTTTTAAGTTGCCTGTTATGTTGGATGACCTATATTTATGAATGAGGAACCTCATCTGTGTCATTTCCATAGCTACAGCTCAAAATATCTTTACCTTCTCATTTCATTAATGAGTCTGCAGTCCTTAACCAGTCACAAATCATGCTATCTCAAGCACAGAGTTAATTTGATGTTCCTAACTTGCCCTGATGTAATAAACATTACAAAATTAATAATGCTCAGTGTTTACATAATCACCTCATCCAGGAAAAGGTGTCAATATTGCTATGGTTCATTACCATCTGGAACTAATAGGACTATTTTGCTAAGATACCATAAATTCTGCCCCCTTTCAGAAAGTTCCATTGAAGGTTACAAGACTTTACGGAAAGGTGCCTAGAATAAGGGAGTTACTTTAACATGCTGAAACAGAAGACAGAAAGGAAAAATTGGACAAGACATTTTAAAATGCTATCACCTTTTTCAGTTGGTATTAACAATGCTAAAAAAAACCAAACTGATTATAAAGTGCTTGAATTCTGTAGTACTTGGAATCTTAGCCTAATCAAAGTTTTAGGCAAAAGATCTTTATGTGGATCCAAATAAACTTGTGTATGTGACTATAAAGAATTTAGTTAATTACACATAATTCAAAACATATAACAGTACTTCCTCAAAACATGATAACATGCTACTTTTGTTGTTGTTTTGTCCATGTATAGGTGCAAAGGAGGCAGGAAGAACGGAAGGAGAGGCTTGAGAAGCAATGGAAGGAAGCCCTCTCTATTTTCTGTCCCCCACATTCTGCAAACTACTCCTTGCTAGTTACCTGATTAAGCTTTGGACTTTGCTCACAGATAAATATGGGATCCAGTAGCTATAAGATAAATCATTCTTTGAGCTGACAGAGGCTGAAGCATCATTTTGTGTAAAGCATGCCACTAAGTACCTCCCTAAAGAAATGCTCAAGATCAAGTGTTTCCTGTTTGCCCATTTTTATCTTAAAAGACAAATGTACCAGTTCTTCTCCCTTTTGATTTGTCCCACTTCTAAGGCAGAGCAGAATTTGCAGAATCCCTGCTCTTCATTATCATTGAGGCAGAGCTTTAATCCCTGGAAAGTGTCAGTGTGTTTGTAGGAGACAGGGTGCAGAAGAGAGTAGTGTTCATTTGATAGGAAGGAGCTGTAAAAGGTAGAAGTTATGCTTCTGATTTAATCATGCTAAACATCCAATCTTGATATTTTTAGTTATATAATTTATATTTGCCTGAATAATCTCCACTTGGATTTGGATTCTATATCAACTAAAAATTACCAATTTTTTTTTATAGTACATGCTCTGGCAAGGATTAGCAAAATCTTGCCTTGCAGGTAACAGGCTTATCCTTATAACAAAAATTTTAAGTTGCCTGAAGGAAAATCTGAATTGTTTAATGTGGTTTTTTGTGTGGCTCCCAAATGAAGACACCTTATACTTTCAGTCATACACATATACACACACACACCCCATTCTACAGCACTGATAAAGAATCGTTTTTATCGTTCATGCATTAGCCATTGAAAAAAATTAATTGTACATTTAAAATATATATTGCCAAGCTAGATTGGCATCCAAATGAATACTTAGTTCACTGGTCTTACCAGAAGCACTTTCCTCTGGTGAATGGGTTAAACTGCTGCTGTCAGATTGAATATAATTAGTGCTGCTGATATGCAAAGAATTGCTCTGTCAGGAAATGTCACTGTCATTGAGTGCTGTTCCTTGTCTGCATTCAATTTTTTGTCTGGCTCAGAAAATTTTAATAACAGGTTGGAATTCACATGTAAAATTTTAACCAATTTTCATAAAGATACCTTTTTTTCATTTTCATTTTGCTCTCATATAATCTTTGGTTGTCATAAAATAAGATACTAAACACATCTTATTTCCTTAACTTTCATTGCCTTTTGTCCTTTGAAGATAGACACTTATAGTTCATTTTTTTCTTAGTACTTGTCAAATTTCTAATGAAAGTTTAAATTTCATTGAAAATGACAAAAGAAGAGAAGGGGCAGCAAGGTGCAGAAAGTTGTAAAAACAGATGTGAGCAAAGTTACCTCCCCTATGTCTTTTGAAGGAGAGACTTCTTTAATGTCCCATGAACATGCAACTAGTGCTTGACTTTCAAAAATTGCCTTTAATCAATAGAAATCTTGATTTACGAGCTATTATTAATCAGAGCCCAAGGCAGTCAAGAGAGTCAGATGCTTTTATTACATAACCTTCTTGGGTATAAATCTGGAATCTGTCTCTAGTGACTACAAAATCCTTTGTAGGAAACTAAGTCCAAGGGAAAAGGTGTTGTTTTAATCTCTTCTTTTAGTTGAAGTATATAATTATGGAAAAGGAGAGCTGATGTGGGACTTGAAAAATTGGTTCTATGGACTAAAAAAAGAGGACATTTCCTGTATTAGGCTCATAATACCAAAATTAAGGACTTCTGGCAAGCAGTGCTGCAAGGATGAAGAATGCTCTGTGAAGACCATTAGTCAAGAGGACTTTAAAAGGAAATTGGAAGGATTGAGGGAAATCATACAGTTTTTTCATAATATTTTGTAAAATTGTAAAATATTGATGGGCAGAAACAGAAGGGGATGGATGCTAATATTTGGTTATTTTAGAAGGGATCAGAAGGAAGATGGGGGGATACTGTTTGTGTTCTCAAATCTTTATAAAGTAATGCACATAGAATGGGTAACAAATAAGTGGCCTTGAAATTGTAATGCAAGGAGAGAAATTTAACACTAGTTCTTACTGAAACTTATAGGGATGTAACTGAGTGGAAATACAGCAATGGAAAGGCACATCTTGTTCAAAGGAAAGTGCTCTGATTGATAAGAGAGGGAAGAAAATAGCATTTTGTTACAAGAAACATCCATAACCATGAGATTGCTGCTGGGGACATAGAAGTGACATCATTGTGGGAAACGAGAATCATATATTCATAGATTATTTTAGAAGGAAAAGTAGCCAACTACATTTCAAACCCTTCATATTACACAGGATAGACAAAGGTCCAGAGAGATTTAGACTTTCCCTAAACACAAAATTTTATGGTCAGGGAGAGATTATGGATGGTTATAACTTCACAAAGATCATAGACTAGCAATATACCCTATTCAGGGGTGAGGCAGGAGAGGGGATAAGCTATTTAGACATTTTCCAGAAAACATGAAATCTGATATATTTCTAACTTACCTTTATTGTAATTTTGTTTCTTAGAAGAGAGAGATTATAAGCAAGGGTACTGCTGCTCATAAATTAATTCTGACCAAAAATAAAAATAAACTAACATTTGGCTGAAATCCAGAATTACTTAGCACAGAACTTATTATTATAGACTCCAGGAAAACAAGGTAATTTGTTACACCCAATCCTCAATACCCTGTTTGTGTTAACCCGACTGCTTAGAAGCTTCTTCATGTATCCTAAACTGGAAAGTCAGTTGAGATACCATTATACCGTCTCTTCAGATATTCAGCAGCTTGATGAGTGGGAAGAAATGGGTACGGGGGAGGGTTATGTAATTTATCACCTAAGCAGAGACACTCTTGAGAGTGAATGAGGGTGCTAACTGGATGCGCATGATGCAGCCTGTCCTGGATAAGTGAGGAAGTGGGGCCATAGGTATTTATATGTGAGAAAGGGAAACATTATCACTATCTCTTCTCCTATGTGAAGTGAAGAAGGCCATTAATCAATTATCTGTCTCAGGCCAGCCACACACACACTCACACACACACACACACACACACACACACACACACACACACAAACAAAAACCCACAAACAAAAAAAAAACAATTTTCTATCTCTACCTTTCTGCTTGTTTGAGCTTTCACATTAGTTTGTGGTCTATGTTTCTATGGTCAGTTCCCTCTGTCCTGCTAGTTGCTGCTTACTGGGGACTACCCTGTGCTGCTGCTTTAAGATGCTGAACGTATGCACAAGTGAGGTCAAATGAGTACGGCTCATTTGCCCCTCAGCTGAAGGGATAGTGGCAACCGACTCTCAGGGTAAAGATAGTTGAGGAAGACTCTATTTACAGTCACGTGAACAGAAAGAGAAACTAAGCAAAATCCACCTGCATGACCTAAATACTTCTTTCTCTGTTCAGGAATTTACAAAAGAAGGTGGTGGTTGGTGATGGGAGAGCCAGGAAGGCAAGAGTAACCTACAACATAAAAGAAGGAAAGCCTAACAGGCTGTGGAGGAGGCAGCACATTTGAGAAGGATCTGCTAACGCCTACAGAAATAGATTTTTTAAAAGCATATGCTCTGGGCTTGAAACACACTGAAACATGACTTCCACGGGGAAAAAGAAAAGCATGGCAGCAGTGATAAGAAAAGCGTGACCAAGATTGAAAGAAAGTAGGCTGAGAAACTACAGAATGTTGATAGAGGAAAAATTGGCAAGTAACTAAAACTCAATAGTAGGATTTTAATCTTAGTTAGAAGCATTTCAAACAGATTCCATAATGTAGAAATTCGATTAGTGATAAAGAGAATAACAATAGACAGCAAACTATAATCCAAAGAATGTTGAATATATAAGAATTATGGGAAATAGTATAATTGAAAGAGAATTAGTGAGCCTTAAGAATAGTCAAAAACAAACTGAGAAACAGCCAAAAATAATGCTGTCTGTGTACAGTGTACTGTGCACTCTTCTAAGTGCTCTATCTCATTTGAACCTCACATCTGGTTTGTTCTTATACTACTATATACATTTTATAAAGGAGAAACTGAGAGACAGAGAGATAAAGTAACATGCTCAAACTCACACAATAAGAAAGTGAAACAGCAGGTTTTTTCTGGCACCAGAGCCCATGATCTAGGGGTTATTATTATGTTATTATGCTCCCCAAAGGCAAAAGAAAAATTATCGAACCATAATAGATTAAAACCTATCATTTCTTAAAAAGGGCCAGAGTTCCTGATTATAAAGCATTTGAAGCTATCATGAAAAATTTATGATGAAATTAGCAAACATTTCTTTGAGAATAATTGGAATTTTTAGGATACAGAATCTTACATGCATCCAGAAAACAACAAAAGAAATTAAAACAAAGTATGTTGCCTAAATAGAACAAAGTGAATGTTAATTTCACACTTTCCTGTTAACTCTAGAAAACATTTTAAAAGAACTAAAGTTGCTGCCATTTTTTTTTTTTTTTTACTATCTATAGAAGTTACCATTCATATGCGAATTCAGCCGGAAGGCAATTTCAAATAAACAAAGTCTTAGAGAGTTTTCTACTCTTATACCATAAAAAACATACTGAGATCAGTTTTTTTTTTCCCCTTTTTGTCTTTTTTACTGACCGGTAACGGGATTGCAACTCTCGGTGTTGCGCCCGCACTGCGCTCAGCCAGTGAGCGGGAACCGGTCTCCATATGGGATCCGAACCCTCGGCGGGAGTGCCACCGCGCTCCCAAGCGGCGCACTCTCCAGTGCGCCACTGGGCCGGCCCCTGAGATCAGTTTTAAAAATCTGAATAATTAGGAAGAATTGAAATCTAGGAAATGATGGTAGACATTATAACCAACACATACCTGCGTATGGTTATAAAATTATAAAATATAATACAGTATTTCCTCCTTATCCTCAATTTTGCTTTCTGTGGTTTCAGGTACTCACAGTTAACTGCGGTCCAAAAACATTAAATGAAAAATTCCAGAAATAAACAATTCAAATGTTTTAAGTTGCATGCCATTCTGAGTAGTGTGAAGAAATCTTATGCCATCCCACTCCACTTTCCTGGGATGTGAATCATCCCTTTGTGCAACATATCCATGCTGTAGGTGCTACCTGCACATTAGCCACTTAGTAGCCCTCTGGGTTATCAGATAGACTGTCTCGATATTGCAGTGCTTACGTTCAAGTCACCCCTATTTTACTTAATAATGGCTCCAATGTACAAGAGTAGTGATGCCATCATTCTATTTTATTATTAGTTATTGTTGATCTCTTACTGTGCCTAAGTTATAAATTAAACTTTATCATAGGTATGTATGTATGTACAGGAAAAAAACAGTATTTATAGGGTGAATTATTCTGTTTCTGTTGCTCATAACAAAATATGTGGAACTGGGTACTTCGTCAGAAAATGAAATTTATTGTTTACAGTTTCAGAAACTGGGAAGTCCAAAGTCCAGGGAACACATCTGGTGAAGGTTTTCTTTTGTGGTGGCTTTTCAGCAATGCATGGGTCTCACATGGCAGAAAATGGTGGAGCAGAGAGAGAGTAAATCTCACCTACTCTCCTTTTAAAGCCCTCAGAACCACATCCCTGACCGCCATTATTAATCCATTCACTAAGGCATGGTCCTACAATCTAATCACCTCTTCAAAGTCCCACATTTCAGTTACTGTAATAGGTTTTCCCACCTTGATAGTTACAGTGGAAATTAAGCTTCTGATATGTGAACTTTGGGGGACACAATTCAATCAATCCACAGCATAGGGTTTAGTTATCTGTGATTTCAGGCATCCACTGGGAATCATGGAACATACTTCCTGCTGATAAGGGGGGTCTATTGAATACACCTTAAAATTCACTCTTGACCTTGCTCAATATCAACCTCATATGTGTACACACACACACAAGAATCTTATCATTCTTCTCTACTCCGGAACAAATATTTTTTTTCTTTCAGTTGTCTCTTTTCAAAGCATACCTATGAATACATTCACCTTCCCCCTCCAAAACAAACAAAATAAAAAAGACGGTTTTCTCCCTAGAGATTCTTATGTTAGTTGCTAAAAAACACAGACAAAAAATCTGAGGACTGAATAAAAAGAAAGTTACTGACAAACTTAATAAATCTCATTTATAAATATAAATGCAAAAAACTGAAATAAAATATTAGTAAATAAAAATGCAGCAATTTATTGGAGTAATAATACACGATTACAAAGTAGGCTATATTCCAAGAACAAACAATTGCTTAATATTGGGAAATTTATTCATAATACATCTAATCAATAAGTCAAATAAGAAATTATGAAATATACTAAAGTTGCATTTGAAAAATTCAAAATACATTCCTTAAATCTTAAATCAGTAATTAAAACACACTTTATCTGCATGATAAAGAATTTCTGCTTCCAACCATAAGCCAAAATCATACTAAATAGTAAAACATTAGTGATGTTCCCATTTACATCAGGAGTGAAACAAGGATAACTGTCCTCACTGGGAAACATTTTTTTTTTTCAGGATTCACTCTCAGGCAATTAACAGATCCAGAATTTCTTTGCTGTTTATGTTTTTGTTTGTTTGGCAACAGAACATCCATTTTCTTTCCACTTGTAGGAAAAATATCTATGGCCTGTGGGTAAATGGTGCTAAGGACAGAGAGAAGGAGATTTGGAGGCAATTTAGAAAGCAAAAGCTAGCAAGAAAGACAAAAGAGTGTGAGCACAGGTATGTCAGAAGGAAACTGCAAATCTACATTTGTAGCCTAGATGACGATTTCAAGAAGAGATGTTCAATCAGAATTTTTTTAATATGTTAAAAGGCTGTGCAGTATGCAGAGCAAAGCTCCTACTAAGCCTCCTCTATGAAATTATTGGACACCAATAAGGTAGAGTAGAATTTCTTTTGGGTCAGGTGGAGGTACAGATAAGTACTGAGTACCGCTTTGAGTGTAGCATAGAGCAAAGGAAATCCTGCCCACAGGGGACAGTTAATGATATGATTACAGTGTTATAGAAAAGATAAAATATCTTTTCTTAAGTATTTCCATATAGTCACTGGCTACTGAGAAAACACAAGAGAATCAACTGAAAGTCAATTCTGATAATGGAGTTTGGTGAGGTGGCTGCTAATAAAAACTACAAAAATTAATATCATTCGTATCTTATAAGAATAACCACATATGAAATGTAATGAAAAAGATCTGATTTATAACAGTAACAAACATTATCAAATATGCAAATATAGCTGATCAAAAATGTGTAAGATTATAAAAACAGTTACAAAATTTTATTGAGAGATAAAATTTGAATAAACAATATACCTAGATAAAAAGTCATAAATTTTAATTTCAATAATGAAAAAATAAACTTGCATATTGAGATATTAAAACAACAATAATTTAATTAAACTGGTATGGTCTAGAAAGTCCAAGAGTATGCACAAGTGCATACAAATATTTAGTATCTGATATGATAACATTTAAAATTATGGGGATACTGTTCTGGCTTCTAGTAATGGCAGAATAAAATTTTCTGTGAACCCTACCAAGGATATCTTGCTAAAATCTGAGTATAAACTCCACCCATATCTCTGGGTGTTCACAAATAATGAATGTAGGGAGACAGCTGGGGGCACAGACAAAAAGCAGGCAGGATAAGAAAGAAATCTACTCTAAAAGGCAGAACTTCACCGGGTGAGATTTGAAAGTTAATACTTTTTTTTTGATTGAGTGCATTCCCCAATCTGTGATCCATTTGGGAAGAAGAAAGGTGAAGTCTCACTAACAGTACAAAACTCATGGATGGAAAAGTGACTAAAATTTATGAATTTAGCAATAGAAGTAAGAGAACCACAGGAAGAATGTCTCCAAATCTGCATATAGACTCTGTCCATATCCTTGGCCGAAAATAAACTACACAGGCTCAGAAAAGGCCCTCAGGAGGACAAACTATAAAAGCAGCAGCTTGACACTGAAAGAACTAAACAGTGATATAAGCTAGTGCACACCATGTGGAGACAAATATATAGTTTAGCTTTAAGCAAATTAATTGCTTATCAGAATAAACAAACAAAAGCCCCCCAACCATTATGTGAATGACATAACAGTACACATCATCACAACAATGTATTAATTAAAATGACCAATTTCCACCCCAAATTACTAAATATACAAAGACTGACTAGCAACCTATATTCAGAAAAAAAAAAAAAAAAAGAAAACGAAATGGAAAGTGACTCTAAGTGAGCCCACATGTTGAAAATGGCAAACAAAGAATTCAAAGCAGCTAGTATAAATATGTTTAAAGAATTAAAGAAAATTTGGTCTCAATAAGTGGACAGGAAATATCTACACAGAAAGGAAAACTATAAAAAAGAACTAAAACTTAATTGCAATGAAGAATTGATTATAGTTACTCCACAGAAGATAAGATATAGCAAAAAAAAAAAAAATTAGTGGACGTGATGATGTATTAATCACTATTCAATGTCAAGAACATAGAGATATATGATTTTAAATATGAACAAAACCTTAGAAATTTGGGACAATATCAATTGGTCCAACTTACATGCAATTAGAGTCTCAGAAGAATAAGAAAGAAGCAGAAAAAGACAAAACAATCCTTTGGAAAAATAATGGCCTTAAACTTTCTACCATTTGGTTAAACAAAACAAAACAAACAAAAAACAACACCCACATACATTAAGTTAGAGGCCCAAGAATTTCAGTGAACCCCAAGCAGGAGAAAACAAAGGGAATCAAACCACTGTTATATTACAACCTCTGAAAGGAAAGGGGAGCTGGGATAGGGGGGCAGAGGGGGGGGAGGGGGAGAGAGAGAGAGAGAGAGAGAATATGATTGCTGGAATGTTGGAAGCAGCAAGAGAAAAGTGACACATTACATACAAGGGAACAATAATATGTTTAAACTGTTGACTTCTCATCAGGAATAATGGAGTTCAGAATACACTGAAACCACACTTTCAATACTGTTTGTTATAAGACACCCAGTACTGACTTTTGATATTATATTATTTTACTCCTTATCGCATTTTTTTAAATTAAAAAAACCTGTGGTGACAAATAAAAAAACCCAGCAATATTTGATGGAAGAAAATATGTACATGTATGAATGTATACATTCTTCTTTACTGAGCATGGTAGAGGGCATGATAAGACATAAGCCACTCTCCAAAAAGTAAGAAATAGCAGGTAGGCAAATATTAAAAACAAAGTCATATGCTAATGCAATTTGAGCAAAAATTGAGGCAATCACGCACCAAAGAAAATGTAGCTAACATTAAAAATAACCCATTTTTTTCTTCCAGGCAAGACATGGTAAAAGCATCACAGTGAATGGATCAATACTAGTGTGACTGCCAGGTGGGGAATGGCTGGGTAAGAAAGAAAAATAAACAAATGCATGTTGACGAGGAGGGGGAAAAGTAATATTCCAAAATGACTCTGTGTCAAGCCAGGGAGTATATCCTTGTTGGGAAAAATAGGAAAATGTCAGGGCCCCTCAGATGTTCAGAACCTTTCTGAGCATTTGCTGTAAATATCCTCAGGTGTTCCTTGCTACTCTTAATGTAATTGTGTATGGGCACCCAGGTGTCCAGGGTTGTGGACTTAAGTATAAAAGACTAACAACTCTGATCCACAGTGCTTCTCAGAACTTTCAGAGAAGCCACTAGGACAGTTGCTCCTAGATCTGAATAAAAGCCATTCATTTTTCTATACCCACGGCTCCCAGGACCTTTTTTTTTTTTCTATTACCTAGCTCACAAACCTGCGTGTGGAGGTTTTGTAACCCAATCTGTGCAACAAACCCGAGGGGTCTGTAAGCCCTAGTTTTACAATCCTTGTCATACAAATCTCCCCATGTAGTAGGGCAGAAATGTAGCATACATGTGAGAATAAAAGTTTCAAGCCCATTAAGTAACTTTTAGATGAATCACACTGTTAAAAATTCATACACATACAAACCACATTCCCACAATCATGTAACATCTGTATTTCATTAAATGAATATTTAAGGAGACTTTGCATTTTTCCTCTTGATAAGATTGTAATTATCTTGGCGTTTCTTTCCAAGCCCAAAGAGTTTTTAAATTAAGTACTTCAGAGGGTGAATCTTTCTAAAATTTACCTTGGAGAATCTTATTCTATGGGACAGCCACCTTGCAATGTGCAATCTCATTGCAAAGCTTAATACTTTTGACTAATGACGTCATTCTGCCCAAGGATGAAACATCACAGTATCTACACTTGGCACTAGTTGCAGTGAGTACATTAACTAGTTGTACAATGACTATAGCTGAGTCAACACCCTAACACTGTGTTTTAAGTTGCTATTTTATCCACATAACAATAGTTGACATTATGTGTTAAAGATGCAAAGCTTTGGGATGATTTCATAGACTGATTTTGTAATTCCAAAGGAAAGGTCATTCAAAAGCCCTTTATCTATTACTTCTTTTTTCACATTGAAAAACATTTAATTTGTATTTAACGTTAGAGCAGTAATATAACTAAATCACAGAAAGTGATACATTCAGAAGTTGGGACATTCTATAGAACAAATGTAATGGTCTTTTCAGCAAGTCAAAATACTATTACAAAAGGGACTATTGAAAATTAAGATACTTGAGACAAATATATGCAACTTTTTTTTTTTTCCTTTTTGTCTTTTTTCGTGTCCGGCAACGGATCGCAACCCTCAGTGTCGCGCCCGTACCGGACCAGGACCGGCAACGGGATCGCAACCCTCAGTGTCGCACCCGCACCTCGCTCAGCCAGTGAGCGGGAACCGGTCTGTATGTGGGATCCGAACCCTCGGCAGGAGCACCACTGCGCTCCCAAGCAGCGCACTGTAGCAGTGCACCACCGGGCCAGCCCTGCAACTTTTGACCTAGGATTGGACCTTAGTTCACACAGATCTGTTACTAAAAAGATGTTTGTGATCACTTGAGGCTGAATATGATTGTAGCGTTATTTTTATAACCAAAGTCCACACTTGCTTCTGATTCCCTGTTTATCCCTACTGTTCTTACTCTGCTTCAAGATCGCACCCAGGATACCACATTACATTCAGTCATCTTCTCTCCTTAGGTCCTTTAGAATGTGACAGTTTCTCAGACTTTCCTTGTCTTTGATGATCTTGACAGTTTTGAGAAGTACTGGTCAGGTATTTTGTAGAATATCCCTCTCTTGGAGTCTGCTTGTTTTTCTCAACTGGGGTTATGAGTTTTGTGAGGCAGTTCACAGAAGTAAAGTGCCATTCTCATCATATGATACCAAAAATACCTGCTGTTACAGGAGTTATTAATGATGATGTTAATTTTAATCATCTGCCTGAGGTATATTTGTCTGTTTTCTCGAGGCTCTTTAGAAGGAAGACACTATGAGCAGTCCACACTTAAGGGGTATGGAATTGTGCTCCCCAAACCAGAGGGTGGAGTAGCTGCACAAATTATTTAGAATTCTGTACAGAGATTTGCTTATTCTTTCCCATTTAATTATTTATTTAGTCATTTATTATTATCAGTATAAATCATGGATATTTATTTTATACATGGTCTTATATTCCAATTGTTTATTTTTGTTGCTCACATTATTCCAGCTTTGAGCACTGGGAGTTCTCTCAGTTGGTTAATATGTCTATACTCATTGTTGTATTTTTTGAGCACTTCTTTGCTTTCTGGCATTAGAAAATGATCTAGGTTTTTATGTTAACTTTATCACACTTTTTTTAGGGAGCGTTATAAATATTACCTTATAATACATTTTTTTCATGTACTGATTTAATTTATGATTCTGTAAATTCAGGGCAGTAATAATCTGGTTTCTTTATTGTTCCAAGCTAATATAAAGTGGTAAGAGGGTTTTTTTTTTTTTGGTTTTTTTTTTTGTGTGTAAAATGAACTTTTAATAAGCAACATAATTAATACAGGATTATTGAGACCTTTTCCCTAGAATCAGAACTAGACAAGGTTTTAAAGTGGTAAGAGTTTTGTTGTTTTATGTATTCTAATGAAATACAGTACTCATGTGTTAGATGTTTGACAAGTATGGTAATGGAATGCTTACTAAGTAGAAGTCTATAATTGACATGATTCAAATGCATTCAAGTAAACTATTTTGGGAATAAATATTCTTATGTGTATAAGGCACTGTGTACTTCAAAGCGAATCAGCAAGTTTGGGAGGTGGTTTTTTCCTTAAGATATTAATGACTCTTGCCTTTCCTTCCATCTTAGCAAACTGGGCCTCAGCTGTGGGGGAAAAGAATTTAACAGCACTTGAGGGAGCTCCTGAGGGCCAAGGGTTGAAGCCTGCAGTCAAGGACACTTCTGGTAATCAGTTTTGCTTCAATTCCACATCATCTTGTACTAAGGCAGCCTAGGAGGAGTACGGTTGGCTGAGCTGTCAGAAACTGCGATCAAAAAAGCAAATTTTTAGGGCCAGTCCATGGCTCACTTGGGAGAGTGTGGTGCTGATAACACCAAGGCCGTGGGTTCAGATCCCTGTATAGGGATGGCCGGTTAGCTAACTTGGGAGAGTGTGGTGCTGACAACACTCAGTCAAGGGTTAAGATCCCCTTACCGGTCATCTTTTTTTTTTTTTTTTAAAAAAAACAAACTTTTAAATTTATTAATCATGTTTTCCTATTCAATGTCAAATCAAAAAATGTTACTGATCTCTACCCTCCCTGCAATTGGCTGACTTATTGATTGATATAATTTTACACCAGGATAACTGCATTTTTCAGACACTATGCTACATCATATAGTCTTTATGAGTTGGATTGCCTAAAAACAATTTATTGATTAAGGTGTTTACAGAATATACTACTCAGATGCTTAGCATTTAATACCTCATAGATTGGGTTACACTTTTATATGAATATCTTATATACTCTAAACAAGGACTTGATTAGAGTCTGGTCTAAAGTCAAATCCTACTAGCTATGTGATCCATTCTTTAACCTCTTTGAGCTTTACTTTCCTTTTCAATAAACTGTGGGTAACAACCACCACCCCACATAGTCATTGTGAGGGATAAATGAGATAATTTCAAGTAAAGAGCTTAGCACATTACATCTATCACATAGAAATGCTCGGTGCATATTCATCTTTGTTTCATTTACCGCTGGCTTCATGGGTGTGTGTGACTTGTGCAGTCATACAAGGCCCCTCCCTCACACTCAGAAGGGACCTGTGCTTGGTTTCACGCTCTGCTGTTGCTGTCTTGAATTTCTTAATAATTTTTTAATGAGGACTCCTGCATTTTCATTTTGTACTGGATCTTATAAATTATGCCCCACTAAATTGTAAGCCTCTTAAAGTCTCAGATGTTATTGATGACTTTATACTACTAATATATTCCCCAATGCTTTGCTCAGTTTCCTGCATGTGGAAAGTAACACTTCACACTTATTGAAAATGATAATAGTGGTTTGTTAAACGTAGTTGATATAGGGTTTTATTGGTAGATAAAGAAGACTTGCCTGAAAACCTCATGCAATTATTTCATGCCCCAGCATCCAAGTGGCTTTAATTACTAGTCAAAAAAGTTAAATAAAAAAGATAATCTATTTCAGTCACAATACTGTTATGCATATCTTAAACAATACCATGATTATAGGTTTAGAATGTGTTTTTCAGTTGTACTTTAACAGGGGCTCAGAATTTTGGGTGGAGAAAATTTATTTAGAGCAAAAAAATCAACATGGATGCTACTGCTATTGGAATATTACTCTCTAATGTGGTTAACTCTGTTGGTAAAAGAACAGAGTCAGTGTGCTCCAGGATTAGCCATTCAATACGCCAGAGGGTCTTACACTATCCTGAGGTTTTACTCTGTATTAAGGCTATGAATGCCCGCATCTCAAACCAGCTATCTCTTATGAACTTTAAATGAGACACCAACAGCACATTATTTTATTTATTTATTTATTTATTTATTTATTTTGTCCTTTTTTTTGTGAACGGCTGCACCGCGCTCAGCCAGTGAGCGCACCGGGGCCATCCCTATATAGGATCCGAACCCGCAGCGGGAGCCGCACTCTCCCTAGTGCGCCAGGGGGTCGGCCCCCAACAGCACATTATAAAGTGCATGGGCCAGTGTTAGAACCAGCACTTCTATATATAAATGTCAGCACAGAGGGCATTTGGGCATCCCTTACTGCAAGGAGTCTTGTGTGTGTGTGTGTGTGTGTGTATTGTATAAAATATATTTACACATTTCTACATATATAAATATACAAGTACTTTAAAATTTTAATTTATTCTGCATACTTTTAAAACCAACTACCTTTCCTCCCTTAATTGTGGAATAAAACTAAATTAAATCAGCATTCTTTACCATCTGCTGGGTATAAATCACTACTTGCTCTAGGAAGAGAAGCAAGTTCTAAGCCTGGCACATAAAACCCTTACCAAAACACATTTCAGCTCTTTGGCATCATGGCTCAAGGACAGACTATGCCTTCTGATCCTCTACCAAACAATTTGACTGCAGTTGATTGGTTCTGTTTAAGGGTAACAAACCAATCTACTGCTGTAGGACAGCAAAAATACAATTGCTTGAAATTTCATAAGACGGCTTCTCCTGAAACATGAATACAAAGGAGCAGCAGTCCATGTGTTCACATCAACAAACTGCCCAAAGCAATTCTGTGTCATACTCTTGCACACCTCCTGCAGATGAATTTTACTCCACCTTAGAATGAGACCTAGTTGATTTACATATTAATGAGAAACAACTGAAACTAAGCAATTAGGCAGGTGATACTCCATGGGGGGGGGGGGACAAATATTTTAAATTCTGTTAAGTGGAAATCCAGAACAATCTAAAGATAAATAGACCTTGTATTCATTGTCTCCTTTAACCTGGGCTGCATTAATGAGAAATTAATTGATTCTTGACAACTTTAATGAGTCTTTATTAACCACATAATTGGAAAGAAAAATCTATGGATGTAATCAGCATCTTAATTTCTTAGAGCCAATGTGATTGACTGACTGAATCATGACTTACTCAGAAATCCCCACAATGTGCTAAGTCCATCTCCCCACAAATATTTAGGTGAGGGTAAACTTCTCTGGTTCATGTTTCCTCTATTTTTTTGCCTGCTTGAGTAAGAGGAAGATATTGTCTAGAGGCAACACTGGGAGCAGAATGAGCATTGGGTTGATCACTTGAACCCCATTTTTATCAGGAACTTCCTGTGTGAATTTTATAATTACATAATTTTTTTCAGTAATTTGTCACTTATCTCCTCTTGGTTTCCATTTTCTCATTTGGAAAATGACAAAGATTAACTCTACATTCTCTTTGAACTCTCAGTTATGTTTCTAATGGTAAATTACATGGTAACTTTTGTATCTGAATGACCCAATCAGTAATCACCATCTTGTCATCTAACCCAAAACAAAGTCTCTGTTCAGCAAAGGCTAGTCATGTTTTTACTAAATGAACAACTGAAATTTTTTTAACATTCTTCTCATTCACAGTCTAGGCAAGTTGTTCTCAAAATGTGTTTTCTGGACCAGTAGCTTCAAGTTCACCTTTCAAGTTCAACTTTCAAGAAATGTAACTTCTCAGCCCATTCTGACATTCTGAATCAGAAATTCTGGGAGCGAGGCCCAGCAATTAGTGTTTTGACAAGTCCTCCTGATGATTCTGAAATGCTAAAGTTTGAGATCCACTGGTTTAGTTAAATATTTCCTGTTTCACATTTTTAATTCAATTGGAAAAAGAAAACAAGCTTTGTGAGTGGCTATATCACAGTAGGTGGCCATTATCCATGGACTGAGATTAACCAACTGGTCCTATGTGGGTCTTTGTTCAGACACACATCCCCCCACCTCCCATTTCTTCTTTCATCTCTACAATATAATTACTGATTTATCAATTGAATTTACCAGAGAAGATGTAACTAATATTTGTATAGCACATTAGAATTTCCAAATCACTTTTCATAAGCAATATCTCCTGATTTTCACTCTCACTTTATAGGTAACGGAAGTTCAAGGAGGTTTAGTGATTCTTACAAGGTTATATGGCCAGTAAATGCAAGAACTGGGATATGAAACCATCCCTGAAATGTACTATCTTCAGTTTTCAATCAAGTTTCCAACTAAATTGTAGGGAAAAAGGAGACTAATCGGATGATTTTTTTTTTTTTCCTTTTTGACCTTTTTCGTGACCGGCAACGGATCGCAACCCTCAGTGTTGCGCCCGCACCAGACCGGGACCGGCCACGGGATCGCAACCCTCGGTGCTGCTCCCGCACCTCGCTCAGCCAGTGAGCGGCCGGTCTGTATGTGGGATCCGAACCCTCGGCGGGAGCGCCGCCGCGCTTCCCAAGCGGTGCACTGTAGCAGTGCGCCACCAGGCCGGCCCCTAATCAGATGATTTTTTTAAAAAAAACTTTTATCCTTAAAAGAGGAAGAAAATTGGGCCTAGGATTAGAAAATAGCATTTCCCAAGGGGAAAATAATCAGTCTTCATGTTCCTGTACAACAGCCCTTTTATTTGTAAAACTGATGTCAAAATTTATAAGGATGATAGATGGTAACACACTTTATAAGAAATTCATTTTATTCATAAGGTATCATACAAATGCAAATTTTCACAAAAATCTCCAAGAAACCAGTTTAAATTTAACAGTAAAAAAACAGATTTATTAGAGATAATAGACAAACCAATATGTAAACTAAGAAAAATGTAAAGTATAAACAGATCCAGTGGCATACTTTAGAAAATATTCTGAACTCAAATGTCCAAAATGAGAGGTAATAGAAGTAAAATATTCTGGATAAAGGTCACACATTGAACTTTTTCTCTGTACTACAATCTAAAGCAAGACACCTTTCACTACTTACAACATTATTTAATAATTTTTAACCCAAGTAACAAAATCTTCAAAACTTTGAATCTGAGATCTTTAGTAAATAGAAAACATCCTGAATTGTATCTGGCTTTTCTAAGAACTTTTTTTTTTCTTTTAATCAAACTATTCTGCAAGATTGTAATAATGAAGGACTTGAAACAGGACACTTATGAAGGTATTTCTAAAAATTCATGGAAAAATAGAATTAAAAGATAATCCAAATCTTTCCATGAACTTTTTGAAGTATTCTTATTAATCAGAGTTGTTTTATAAAACATTTACATAGATCCTTAAAAAAAAAAAGTGTAGAAGACAGCTGTGCTATAAATTAACCCCAAGGCCCACATCTCATGACTCACTTGACTGAAATGCCTGCAGGCAATTTAGATGAAAGATGAAGGCAAAAGCTCCAAGAGCCTGCTGTTCAACTCAAAGCATTACTTGCACTTCATATTCCAAAGGTTGAGAGCGCATGGTCCACTCGATTCGCTTGGTTTCATTAGCAGAAACAGCAGCATAGGAATCTTTGTATTACTGTGTTAAAAGGTTAATAACTTTCTTGAAAGGGTATTCAAACTAAACAAATTATTTAACTTAAATAAGGTAACTTTTCAACCCTCCTAAATATTATACATAATGAATTATAAGTCAATATACCAAGTTATATAAGTATTTGGCATTTGAAAGAGTTTTCAACCAATTGTTGTTGTGTTTTAAACAAAAGAGATAAAAACAATGATTCCTTTTCCACTCAGACCCTTAGGCTTCAATAAGAGCTGCTCGAAATAAACTTTAGAATAAAATTACTTGTCAATGTATATGACAAATCAAGTTAATTCAGAAGCTTTTTCTCATTCAGCAAATATACTTAAGAAGGACACTCATTGTTTCTGCATTTCTGTGAGCACCACTATCTCTATTATGCTTCAGAATCTGGTTCATTTCCTATATAAATATGTTTCTAGTACCTGATATACTTGGAACTATTTTTAAATTCCCATTCAGTTCTTCTACCTAGAGTTTGAAGCACTTGTCTTATCCTCAAAACTTGTTACAGCAATTCAAAATATCCAAGGAATATATACAGTAAGGCTAAAATAATAAACCAATTTGTCCAGTTAAACAAATAAAGCTCCCTATTGTAAATGATATAAATAAACATACATCACATTTAAAAATATCCTCTGTTTTAAATCTATGGAAAATGATTCAGAAAACCCATCATCTATATAGGAAAAATATATATATATAAATGCTGTGTTTCACATCATGAATGACATATCCATGCATTCAGCCAATCTATTGCTTGGCTTTTACCAATTTGAGCATAATGATCTTCACTTCAGTATGACAAGCTGTATTTACAACGATGTTTATCATTTCTTTGGTGTCATTGCCACTAACTATAATAACAAATGGAAAAGGTAATCAATAATAACTAAGAAAAATTGCCAACTCACCAAGTGGTTTTGTTTCAAATCTTCATCTCTAACTTAAAAGCAATCCAGAATATTTGTTCAAAGAAAGACATTTTATAAATGGCAGTTGAGTTTCCAGATAACTGTCCAAATCCTATTTAAATCATAATATAACTGAGCCAAAATACTCACAATACAGTTTCAATGCATTTGAATGGCAGTGTCATACTTTAGAAATTTAAGTTCAATAGAAACATATTTATCTAATTCTATGTACAAAGCACACTTCTGAAGGATGAAAAAATCACCCTTTCTAACTCATATCAATGGAAACATGTGCTCCATATCCCAAATTGGAGGATCCAAAATTAATTTATCTCTCTGAGCATCAGACTTGATTCTTCCTACACTGATGGTAACCTCACCTGTGGCAGTTGACACTGTTCCTAGAAGCTTTGTCACCCCTTCTCTGGAGCCTCCAGAGTCAAACAATGTCAGAGGCAGGGGTGTGCTAGATTCAGTACAAAAAGGCATGCAAGAGACAACTGTTTAATTTTGAGGAAGTTTTAGAGCCAGGGTTAAACACACCATTGTTAAAAATTAATTATATAAACTTATAATTAAATAAATTATATTAAAAACAAAGATATAAATTTTTAAACTCATTATTTCCTACTTATTTTGCTATATTTTACTATTATTTATACCCTTGAGGATATTTATGTCTATTGTATTTGTATGATTGAAATACTATATAATGATGTGTTATCATACATCTCTTTTCAACTCCAAATTCAGTGATGTCACATTGGTAGCTTGAATTTGGCCATGGTAGAAGCATTTGCATTATGGGAATTGGTAAACACTATTAATTAGGACTTTTTCTTCTGGAGAACTGGCTTCTCCTGGCAACCTCTGGCTTCTAAGGCATTATTTATAACTAAGAGTGATGCTCACCCATTAGGGAGATTTCACATTTAAAATCAAAAACAAGACATTTTACTATGACATTCATATGGTACTTCTCAATATTTTCATGTAGATAAAATTGGGACAGAGCACAGGAAATATTGAAAGGAAAAAAATCTCACAAGGATTGCAGCTTAATAGGTGTTATGCAAGAGAAAGTTGAGGAAGAGTAGAAATGTTTTAGGTTGATTATATGTACTTAAATTGTTAAAGTTATTTCTTCTTTCTCCTGCTCTTTGATTGATGTCTAATCAATTGGTCCCCAGACACAGACAGGATCCCAACCTTGACGTGATGGAAGGAAAATAAATAGACAAGAAGAGCCATAAGTCTTAGTCTGCCTCTATTAAAATCCTACTTTGGCTATCTGCAGGCTGAGTCTTTAACCTTTATAAACCTCAGTTTCCTAATCTACTAGTCACAATAACAGTACTTTCCTCATCAATTTTTTGTGTGTTTTAAAATATTGTGTGTAAAGCAGAAGTTCTCAACCTGACTGAACATTAGAATCTCCTGGGAGCCTTGAAAAAAAATACTGACACTCAGGGCCACAATCATAGAGATCCTAATTTAATCGATCTGGGGAAGGGTGTCAGTATTTTAAACAATCTCCCCAGATGATTCTGTCATATATTCTGTGCTGAAAACTACTGTTAGCTATTATTATCAGTGCTTCAATCCATCATACGATAGGATTGTTTAAGTAATTACCAATGGGCAAAGGCATTCAGACACACAGGAGAAATTGTGTTAATTAATTTGTTCACTTGCTGGAGGAACTCAGAAATTATTTTTTTTTTAATTTTAACATTTATTTGTACATCCTTGTAGGGAACAGTAGATTTCCTTACTGTCCTCATTCAACCCTTCAATAAGGCTAGAGCCACTATTTAAAATTTTTATTGCACTGAGAAGGCCTCCTAAAAGTGAGTGTATTCTGAGATTCATTTACTAAAGTGGAAGAGGCCAAAATCCTTTCTCAGCTTATTTTAAATGAGTCCCTTTGCTCTTATGTTACTTTGTGCACACAAATCAGTTAGAACCTTGAATTAATTCCCATTTCCACCAAGTTCCACTGCTGCCACTCAAGTCCAAACCACTGCCATGTCTCGATGGACCACCACAGGTGCTCCCTGCCTGGCCTTCCTGCTGCCACTCATGCCCAACCTCCAGGACACACTTCTTGCCTCTGTCAAGGATCTTTGAAAACACACAGAATATCTTCTCATTCCTACGCTCAAACCTTCCTTTGACGATTTCCTATCACCGTTAGATACAAATTCAAAGTCCTTCCCTATACAGTCTTTTGGAGCTGGTCCCTGGCTCCCTCTGATGTAATTCATGTGCTTCTTCACATCCCTCGCTCCACTCCAACCTGTTGATCCCTTTGTTATTCCTTGCACATATCAAGCAAGCTCTTTCTCTGGGTCCTTCTCACTTGCTCTGCCTTTTACCTGGAACATTCATTCACCCCAAATGGCACGACTCTCCCTCCTTTCCTTTGGATACTTGCTCAAATGTCACCTCCTCAGAGATCTTCGTGACCACCCTATCTAAGATCCCACCCCCACTCCACCAACTGTTGTCACTCTTATCCATTTATTTAGCTTTAATTTCCTTTACAGCACTTACTCACATTAATTAGATCATATATTTATATTTTATTTTATCTTTTCTCCATAGAACTTGAGCTGTATGAGAGGACAAACTTCACCTCTTTTGTTTGGCACTGTATCCCTTCCATCCAAATATGGACAGATACACACTGGGAACTCAATAAATGCTTGTTGTGTGGAATGATACATATGCAGTCAGGAGAAGTTGTCTCTGAGTCCTGTGAGTCTCAGAAAATTCTAGAATTCTTTCGGTTCATTGATTAAAACAGCAAGACCAATTAGCTTCACAACAGATGGCAAACCTAAAGCCAAGCAGCCATCTTGCTAATTCCGACATCTGTCACAAGATGAATTAGGCAGGATTGTGCACAGATCAGCTAAGATTCAGCAGCATTTCAGAAAACACACCTCAAACCCTAGTCCTTCCACCATTTGTATTTTCATGAAGTCTGAAAGAAGCCACCTTATAATGTCCATAATGCCAAGGGGCAGGGATTAAACCAATCATAATTTTGTTCTGTTATTGATTTGAAGGAAGAAGTCATATGATATTTTACATGTGATTTAAAAAATACAGAGCAACACACCAAACACTCTAATTTGACAATTTCCATCATAATAAGCTTGCTATTTGTAAATCAAACAATATTATAGAGTGCTCAGTCTGTCAAACATAATGAATAGAACTGTGTGATAGAATGCTTTCAAAAGAAAAAACAATATATTTTCCCTCCACAGTATCGATGATATCTGCTGAGAAATTTACAAATAGATGCCACCAATATTATTATTATTTTATCATTGTTGTTAAGAAGCAATAATGAAGCTACTCTTTCTTCCCTGGAAGTGGTGGAACAAAATATCCTGTTAGAAACATTTAAGCAAGCATTTTGGTTATTTTGGCATCCAGTAATACCAGGGATGGTTAGAAACATATCATGAATTCACCAATTTTGTTGATATCATGTAGACACATCCAGACTCAAAGGAAATATGCTTTTATTGAAGTAAGAGGGATCTTATTCACAATACAGGAAATTAAATGATCAGTTCTTGTCAAACAAAAAGTAAGTTGTTTTAAGGAAAAAGAATTTCTCTGACATTTAGTCCCATTTTATTCTTTCAGGAAACAAGCAATTCTTTGACAGAAAAATATGCTATTGCCAGAGGATATGTATTCCTCTGTTATGTTTTGCTAGTTTTCTATTTTCTCAGCACATAAGGAACAGATGGAAATAAAGCTGATCCAATGAAATGATCTCTTTTACATCCCAGCAATAAGGAAAACTAAAATTCAAAGAAATAATCTAACAAATTTATCATATAGATATGTGTTTTGGAAAATTTACAGGGAGTGTAAACCAAGGAGAAACCATGGAAATTATTAAAATAATATTTACCTTTTCATTTCCTTTCAGACAATTTTACAGTTGTTATTTGTATTCTCCAAATTCTCATTTTCCCCTAAATATGAATGCAAAATGTTATATATACTACTTGCTCCAAAATGATGTTTAGCTTTCCTAAAGATCTTTTCACACTCTGAATAAATTATACTCACTGGGGCTGGGCCTAGTCGTACCATTTAAAAAAAGAGAATATGAATACTCTAAGATTGCTGGCTTGTAAAGAACCTTTTTCAACACACTACATGATTATGTTCACATCATGCCACTATATCATTCAGATTTTAAAATATAATCACTTTACAATTCAATTGTTTGCTTTCAAAGAAAACCATGTTACCAATTAATAGTGTGTCAGTATAAGCAGATAATCTTGGGCAACATGGAGAGCAATTAATTTGACTCCAATCATATATTTAACTCACCTTGATCATACTCATAGTGTCAGTGGTGATTAAGAACAGTGGCAGCCACTCACATGAATAGAACTCTTTTAGACAACAGTATTCTTCAACTCATAAGAACAGGAGGAACTAAACTATAGTAAATCTCACATAGAGAAAACCAATAGAATTCTTAGTGGGTTGCTTGTGTGAATTATGCAAGCTTACCTTTTACCCAAAAGGGATAAATCTTGTAATTAAATAGTGTGTTAATGACACTAAAGACAATATCTCAATTGGATCCCTGTTGGTAGGTCTCCCAGGCAATCAGAAGAAACAAATACTAGGACTATGAAAAGCTAAATACTCAGGAAAAGAGTAGGAAGTATACTGGAGACAATACATGACACATTTAAACATTTTAGAGACGGGATCCTGGAGAAGACCTATGTCCTAGACCACAACTTTCTCAGCTCAACCTCCCCTTAGCCAGATCCCCAAATTCCCATGGTCACTGACAGTCTTAACTGATTGCAATTAAATTATCTTTTGCAAATTTTACAAGAACATATGAACATGTGAACACATTGCTAGTGCCCTTTTCTCAGGCCTATGCAAGTGTGGGTCCCTGAAACCTCCTGAGCTGTATTTCCTTCATGGTACATCTGCCACAATCAGTGGAACACAGCGGTGGTATAGATCAATCATACAAAACAATAGAAGGAGAAAGTAAAATTAAGGCTCTAGCTTTCATTCCTTGTCTTATTTCCAAGACTTTGATGCCACATCTTCAAAATCCCCCTCACAGACATTTTGACAAAACTGTTTTCTCCAACCTCTCTCTATATTGCCACCAAAGGCAAAAAAAAGCATGTGTGTGTATGTATGTGTGTATGTGACTGAACATGGAAAATTATGCTGTTATTAGCTCTGAATAAATTGTGTAACTAGAAGAACAACATGAGATATTTTTTAAAAATTGCTAAATATTTAAAGATGCTTAGCTGTCCTTTTCTTTATCCAGTGCTGTGCAGTGAAGTTCATCTGTCACTCAAGCTAACTAGCCAATAAGGCATTTGCTATGGAAACTGGGAGCTGGGGATGAGGGATCTGGTGCAAAAAAAGGTACTGAATTCACAAGGATTACTCTCCAGGTGTCAAATATGTTAAGAAGCACCAAACCATGGCCTATGAGTTTTTTAAAATTGCAAAACACTTGAAGGCTGTCCATAAATAAATCCTCTGTCATTTATAAATACCGTTCTTGTTTTCTTTTTATCTACATTTCTAAAACTTCACCTGGGGTTTGTAATAAATGGAACAGCTGACTCACAGAAGTATGGAAGGATTTATCAGGGTTAAACTAGTGGTGGAATTTCCACTATGCCTTGCTGAGTCCTTGGCCAATGACGTACTGTCATCTAACTAAGTGGAGGAGAAAGATGAAGTTTACACATAGAGGAACATGATTTTGCCAGAGGAGGAAAGATGCTAGAAGCTGGGGATGAAATAAAAAGAAAATATTAGATAAAGAAAAAAGATGACAGAAGAAAAATTTTAGAAAATATGAAACATAAAATTAGGCTGTCTAAAAATTCTGTGAAAAAAATTAATATCAGATGGACCTGAAGAATGGGAGAAATCATTTTCCTTTTTACCTGGGGGAGGATATAATCAAATATGTGCCCTTTAGTACTGTTATTTAAAAGTTGATACACTCCTCTATAGCTTGTGCATGTATAGTATGCCAAATAATTGGGCAATTCTTAGTTATCATCATTCTCAAAAGTTTCAAGACAAAGAGTGAACCATAAGACAAAAAGAAAGTCTTCAAATCTATGGCACAAAGTCTCCTTGTTTTTATCCTATTGTCAAACTGTTTATTATCTTTCTGTGATTCTTTTCCTCCATCTACCTGTCATAGAGTACTTTTCTTCAAGGCTTCATCCATTGTAGGTAGGTAATATCTTCCTTTTCCATATACTCGACATTATAACTTCCCCTTCCCCATAATAGGACATATGCTGTTGATGACTTCCATAGTATCATCCCCAGGCTTACTGTCCCTGAGTTTCAACCCTTTATTTCTCACTGTCTACTTGCTACTTCCAGTTGAATATCCCACAGAAACTACATGCTTAGCAATTCTAAAATTGCATTTATTCTCCCTCCAAACTCTTTCTTCTTATTTTTTGTTATCTTCATTAATGACATCATGTCACCCAAGCCAAAAAATCTGGAAGCTGTCTAGAATTCTCTCTCTGACCAACTCCTGTCACCTTATACCCAGAGTTAGAAACAATATAAAGTAGTGGTCAAGTGCTTAGTTAAAAGTTTGACTATGCCCCTTACTAGCTGTATGACTTTGGATAGGTCACCTAGCCTCTCTGTGCCTGTCTTATGAGGTTAAGATGATTAACTGGATAATATATGTTCAGTGCTTAGAGCATTGCCTGGCATGTACTAAGTGCTCAATAATTTATTATCGCTCACCTCCACGCCTTCATACATGCTGCCTCCTTTGCTTAGAATGCCCTTTCCCGGGTTTTATTATAATTTAGATGCCAAGCTCATCTTATAGAGCAGAAACATCTGGGATGCTGTCTTTGCTGATCGATGGGCTTCTGGTTGTAACAAGTGTCCTTTGAATTATAAGTAATAAATCTCCTCTAATTTAAGGGACAGGCAAATCAGTGAAGAGGACAGCAAATGCACTTGGTCTGGTGTGGAGGAAATGGATCACATACCATAAACAGTACCTAACCCTTTAGCAATGATTTTCTATGCCTTGCACAATTTATCTGTGAGTTTGCACAACTAAAAAAAGATACTTTAAAGGGAAGAAAAGGATGTCTTACCCAAGTTTATATCTTCAACACTTAAGAGAGTTCTTGGCCTATAATGGGCAAGTCCTTAATATTCATAAAAGAAAAAATAAAGAAGGGGAAGGAAAACAGAAAGATGTGAGAAAAGACATGAAAAAGAATGACATGTATACAGTTATGAAAAGATATTTCTGACTATAGTTTGCTACTACTAATCCGGAAATGAAGTTACATAATAAATATGTGGAAATATGGACACTTATTAGGAAACGGAAAATTCAGAGGGGGTATATTACATAGTCTCACATTTTAAAAACACAAAACTTGAGGAAATAAGGAAATACATACTTCCGAAACAGCTATTACAACTTAGAAATGTCTAAGGGAGATTTCATAAATAAACCAATTTTTAAAACAAGAGATGTGATTTGTATCTGTAAATTAAATTTAAAAAGCAACAGAAAAGAAGGAATAGTGATAAACAGTTCAAGGCTGTCTCCCTTATTTTTTTCTAAGCATCGACTAGTTTCCCGAATGGAAGGAAATGTATGCCAATGAGATTAAACTCATGATAAATATTGAAATGTTAGCCAAATCAATTCTAAAACACCTGGAAGAAGACAAGTAACGTTTTCCCCCCTCTTTTTGGTAATGGACTATAACTCAAATAGTGACTAATTTTAACCAATAGGGCAGAAATTCTGGACCCAGCTCAATAGGAGGCCAAATATATCTATATTCTTTTGTAGCTCAGGTTTTAGGCTTTATCTTGAGTGCAGGGAAAGGATGCCATGACGAAGAGGTTGTTGGCTCAGAAATGTCCCCATTGTAATTGTGGGAACACCCATACCAGGTCCCTTTGTTAGGGGTTCTTGGGGTGGGTAGTTGATTCTGTTGTAGCTGGAAAAGTTCTCCTTTGGCACTGAGATGGCTGACCCTCCCTCTTCATTTCCTCATAAGTTTCATTGCTTTTGCTATTTACATTTTGAAGATGATGGCCAAAGCTTTTACTGACTTTGGAGTTTGTAGTATATATTCGATATCACTTTTCTGTCATCATCATCATCATCATCGCCATCATCATCTTTAATGACAAGGATACCGATGTTAACTTCATTCTTATCACCCTAGGGTAATTTTAGCCACACTTATGCTTCAATATTTACCACCCCGAAAGGTGCAGAAGAGTCTTTCTACCTACATGGTTTATATCATTTTATCTAGCCTTGAAACATAGTGACTTTCCTGTCTTTTTCTTATTATGTTCCTAGTGATGCAAAAATTTTTGTTTATACCTTCTCCAAATTTGAAACTTCTGTAATTTATAAAGGGGGCTGAGTTGTAGCCAAGCCAGTGGTGCTGTTTTTGGTTAAAGACAAAATACTGTAATAAGGTTCATAGAATTTATAAGCATCTCTAGGGTCAACTCCTAAATGGGAGACTTATACACACACACACACACACACACACACACGTACATACGTGTGCATATACATATACACATACATAATTTTAAAAAAGTAATGGCAGTAATTGCTCTGCTTTGGGCTGTGTGGTAGGTTGGAGGGAAAGCCTAAGCAGGGCTGAGTGTTATTACTATGGGCAAGGTTCAGCTAAAGAATCCAGCCAAGCTTTGAGCAGTGATTGAGTCTATGAGTGTATGTGTTCAAGAAACCATCATTGTTGAAGATAAGGAACCAAAACATTGGGAGAAGAGGTGAACAAAATGTTGAAGGCCCAGCAAGCTGATAAAGACAGGGGAAAACCCTGACCAGGGATTGATCCAGAGAAGACAGAAACTCAGGAGCTCTCTTTAAATGGCTTGGGTCCTTTTACTCCAAAGAAGACCTAGGTCAGGTGTAAAGGTTCCCCTTGTTACCTTTAGTCTGGTTCCCTTACACAAGATGCTAAATCTTCCTTCTGTTGGGTTTGGGGTGAGAAGGAAAATGAAAATTTAATACAGAATATCATGTTTTCTCAATGCTTGATAAAGATTATCACCTTGGGGTGCAAATGTTTTAATTTTTTGTTTGACCACCATTACTGAGTCTCACATATTTTCCTAGCTCGGATTGAAATCAAGATAGTGAATTCTCTAGGATTTTGGGTTCATTCTAACAATTTTTCCAAGTTTACTACTTTGAAGGATAATATAGTTGCAAAAAATTTAGTCTCATTTCCTAGTCAAAGCTTATTGCCTTTAAATACTGATTACAAGATTAGAATTTCACAGTAAAGTAAGTAAAGTTTAATTCTGCTATCAAATAGAATTCCCTTTTCCCTTTGGCTTCCTGAAAGCTCAGAGAATCTAAGTATACTCATCTACATGGCTTTCATTTCTACAGTATTTAGAATCATCTATTTCAGTTTAACAATTAGGTATCAATTTTTCCCAGTAAGTTGTCTAAATCCATTTTGCAAGCAGGAGACAAACAGTGTCTGATAAGCCAAAATGTTTCAGGATGGAAGGGAGGGGTCTTTCAAACATTAAAACAAAACGTGACATAAACAAACAACTAATCCAAGATAAATTTAACCATCTAAGGCACTTCATATATTGTTATACAAAAAAAAAAAAAAAAGAGATAAACTGGCTCTCTCTAAGAGATACAAAGAGGTTTAACAGGGAAAGAAATATTTGAGCTAGATGTGAAATGATAAATAAGAATTTTCTAAGCAAAGAAGAGAGGGAGAGGCATTCTAGGTAAAAGCAACAGCATTTGCAAAGACAAGAAATTAGAGGAAAATTATGGTATATTTAGTAAACTGGGTTTGGTTGGAACGTCAGCTATTTTGGCAAAGTGGCAGAAAGTGAAGCTGAAGTAAAATGCTATATGGTCTCATGGGCCATGCCACAGATACCAGAATTATCATTAATTAACAGGGAGCCATCAGAATATTTAGGAAGGTAATATGTTGTGTGATTTGTTTTACAGAAACATGGCACCATAGTCTCTGAAATAGGAAGTATACCAGCATTTATGTTAGGACAGTTCATGGAATTGTCTGTGTCGTTGCCACAATTGACTGTAATTCTTAAAACAGCTGGGTGGTGAACTCTGGGGACCTTGCTGGCCATGTAGAAAGGCTTATTGGTTTTTTTCCCTTAAATTAAATAAAAAGTCAGGATTTAGTATTCTGATTTTGACATAAAATGACTGTGCAGATATCTTAAAATAAGAAGAATGGATATATGGTGAGAAATTAATTTCAAATAATATTCAGAGGTAGGTCAAATAATCTCACTTGTTTAAATTAATTCATGTTGGTATTTTTGAAACCAAATTAGTACAGAAAGAAAATAAGCTGATGCTGAGAGCACTAAGAATAACTATCAGATTTTAAGAAGCAATTTCATTATTGAATGTTGTGTGAACTTTGGTGATTAAATATTTCTGGAACCAATTAACAAGTATCTACTGAAAACATATTACAGGAGGGTACTTCAAAAATTCACGGATAAATGGAATTAAAAGATCATATGAATCTTTCTATAAACTTTATGAAGTCCCCCCATAGATCCAATATCCTGCTGGAAAAGATACGTAGATAACTGCCATAGAATGTTATGCAGAGAGTAAATGAAAACAACGATTTTTCCTCTAGGTCCAGAAAGAGAATCCTCTACGTTTGGCCATTAGATCTTGAGTTTAGGGCCCCAAAGAGTTAGAGATTAAGGAGATTATTTGCTGCAGCGTAAACTTATCCTAGCACTTCCTTACCTAAGATGCTAGTCACAAATGTATATAAGCCAACTTCCTGAGAGCGTTTTTTTTTTCCCCCAGCTTTAAACAGACAAGAATATGTCTGTAACAGTAACCAAACAACTTTCCAAGGGTGGATAGGTGTAAGTTTGCGGCTTAGAAGGACTAAATGTGGGGCGCATTTGTAAACAAATCTAACACTGTGAGTTAATAAAATAACTGATTGAAAAAGAAATGGCCCAGAGGATCCTGTATAAAAATGACTATGAATTTAAACAAGGGTTTTGAACTGAGGTTACTATCTCAATAATCTCTCATAGTATTTGTGCATTTCATTTCAGGATTTTCCTCTGATCAGAAGCATTATCTCTCTTGTTAACTTCCTTTCCAAATTCTTTACAATGCAATATGAAAATGCTCACAATTTTCATCAGAAAAACTGTTTTCTTGTTAGTTGAAATAATGGTCCTTATGGAGACAGATGAGTTAATTCTGGGGCTTTTAATAATAAGCTAATGTTACAAATACTCGATCTCAAAGCTTTTAGATTCTCTTCTAAAAATCTCCTTTCAACCATCGCTCACAGCTATCAATGTAAACATATTCAAATGTATGCACTGAGATCCCCAGGAAATATATTTTGGATTTTACAATAGATTTAAGAATAAATGTAAATTACAACCAAGGTAAATCTCATAATCAATCAAGTGGAAAATTTTCCCCTAATTCTTCACCTGGTTTCCTTTATGCAATTAAAAATACTTAGATATTGATATAAATGTAAAATGCCTTGGATAAGGTAAGAAGGTAATAAATACCATTTGAAATCAAATGAGTAAAATTTATATGTAATTTGATTCTGTGAAATAATGAACATATTTCAACCTTCTTCCACAATCAGTAGTAAAAGTTTTCAAACTGCTTATGAAACCTCAGTATAATGGTTCATTGTTTGTTTACTTGTTTGTCCCTTCAAATGGTCTATAAACTTCTAAACAATATTACAGTCCTAGTTCGTAACACAGATAAGGATTCAATAAACATTAGTTAATACTTATATATGAATGCATGACACTGTGACCACTCACAAATTTTTTAAAAATAAAAAAACAAAATTCTTCTTGTGTACATTTCTAAGTATTCAATTACATAGCACAAAGGTAATCTAATGAGTTAAGACTGAAGAATGCAATTAGACTTTACCTTGGTTTGAACAGTTTACTTTATATTCCTAAGTGAACAAAATACTTCTTTCACATCAACTCTTTGTTTATCAAATAACATAAAATATAATGTGTTTGTGTGAAATAATTTGATCTGTCTTCTGTGCTCTGGAGTAACTAAAAATTGTTTTGCATTTCACATACATTTCACAGAAGGAACACAGGGTCAATCAAACTGACACCTGAAATTAAAGGTATTGGAACCCGATTTCCTTAATAATTCTTCTTTAGGGAGGAGTTACTGATTCATGAATTTTATCATACATTCAGAAATATATTGTTTGAGAGGATATATGAAAGAGTGAAAATAACTGGATAAATATTTAAAAATGTATCTCTGCATGGCAAAGGAATATTTTTTCAACAACTAACATTTAAAGGACAAAGGTAGCATGGGCCATAGTTTCCATTAACTTGACAATGTCAAAGAGACAGACCAATTTCCTACAGGTTAGAGCAGGACATCATCTCAATGGGATAATTTTATTTTCTTGAGTACCATCAGAATAACAGGTAGAAAATATAGAAGACATTTATAAAATATTACTTACATATAAAACAAATAAGAATCATTTTGTAGATTACATAGCTGGAGGAGCAGATGGAAAACATGCTTTGGAGAAATCTTTCTACATTATCTCCACCTCTGCAGAGCTTTATATCAGGAGGTTACTATTTGCTCGTGCTATAATAATTTCAGAGGACACCAGTCGTGATGGAGAAGGCAGAGGGCCCACGGTGTGCATCTCTTTTGGTGATTTAATCACAGTCATTAAAGAAAGCAGGATCATGAACACTGCCAGCCACCAGCTGCAAATACAATAACTGTGAAATTTATTTTTGCAAATATACTGGCAATTTTATAACAGTTTGAATGAATACTAAGGACAGCCTATTCAGTTGGTACATTTACTGAATTAGGCATTGAGTTCCATACAGTGCGATTGCTGCTAGAATTCTATTTTAACATTCTCTTGAAAAGATGCATATAAATAAAATTATATTTTAAGTGCCCTAGGGAATCTTTATATACAGAATAGGGAAAGCGTACTCTAAGTCTTCTTACAAAATAAAAATTTACTCTACTGAAAGATGCAGAGGATCTCTATGTATATTTTTGTGCAAATTTCTATGAATTTATAATTATTTAATAAATAAAAATTTTACAACAAAGTGTTCTCTAATTTAAAGTACCATAAAATTGGACTTTTGATTTGTTTCATCTGATACCTATTGGCATACAGTATGATGACCAGGTTCTTACTCATTAACAAACATTTATTATGTGAGTATAGATAATGACACGGCAAGGGGTGGGAGGGCACTGCTATTTTGCATAAGGTTATCAGGGGAGGTATCTCTGAGAAGGTGATATATCACTGGAGATGTGTAGAAGTAATGGAGGAAATAATGTGAACATCTGGGGGAAGAGTTTGACTATATATCTTAATATAATTATTTTGAATTAGGAATCACCATTATTGTGACTTTTTAAAACTATATGAGAGATGGATTATGTGTAATCCTTGATGCATAGTTCACATGTGAGCATATGGTTTAGAATTGCAATTATGGAATACAGCAGTTGTTGCTCAGATCCCTACAATTTATGATCTGTAAGACTTGGATACGTTATTTAATTTCTTTTAGCCTCAGTTCTTCATCTGTAAAATAGGGACAAGAATATCTTGTGGGATTTGGTTAAGAAATAAATGAAATAATGTAGGTATAATGCTTAGCACAAAGTAAGTGCTCAATGTGGTAGCAATTATTATTTAAAAATAACAAATAAATGTAAACTAGAACTCTACTTCCTGTGCCTTAGATAGCATTCATTTATTCATTCACTTAGCAGCATTGATTAAGCCCTATGTGCTAAGCACAACGATCAGTGATGCAAATACCAACACTTAAGGAAGACCAATGTATTCCTTATTGTCATGGGAGATAAACATAACAAGTCATTCATAAGTATAATGTAATAATTGTAATAAAGACAATAAAGTAAATCTACTCTATTTGAGGGCTTGAATGAAACTTTCACAGAGGGGATGCATAAAATTAAACTTTTAGGATAACTACGAATCCACCAGGTACATGAAATGAAGAAAGCAGAGCAGAGCAGACAGAGCAGAAACCATGGAGTAAGGTCAAATGGAAACAAGCCAAAAAAAAAAAAAATAATAAAAGGCACCTTTAGAGAACTGTGTGTCATTCTTTGACTACATCAGAGGACACCTGTAAAGGAAAGAGGCAACGTTAGAATTGTAGTTGGAAGTAAATAATGCAGGCTCTTTTATGCCTGCAGCCTTATATGACACACCAAAGAATCTAGACTTTGTCTTGTGACATTCTGAAGGGGAAGAATGGTTGTGCTTCCATTTCAAAAATCTCACTTGATATCAGTCTGGGGAATGAGGTGGAAGAGTTGCTGACCCTTGGATCAGGAGACTTTAACTGCACATGGTGTTTCAGAACATCCTGGATCAAGATATGGTGAGAAGGAGGTAAAGGAAGAAACCCAGAGACAGAAAAAAAATGTAATAAATTTCCAATTTGATGATTTATTGAAAAGAAATTAATGGTCACTTACACACCACTGTTCAAGGGGCTAGAACAATGTCAAATATTAGATTTTAACTAATATTAGTTGGTGGCTGATTAGATATGGAAAAGACAGGGAGGAGTCTGGGACAACTCTTAAATACATGGGTTAAATGAAACTGAAAGAGGGAGTAGAGTAAGAGGAGATTTCGAGAGGCAGGTACTGAATCCTGTCCTGTAAACAGGTGGACATGTGGGCCTGGTTTACAGGAGGTTTAAGTCTGAAGAAAGAGAAACTTAAATCACTTTCACACTGAAGAAAGTGACACAGATGAGGGTTGAATGTGATCTCCCCAGGAGAGCATGCAGAGTGGGAACCAAGCCAAGTGAGTGGGACCATGATGAGAAAGAGAAGCCACAGCATTGGAATGGGGTCGGAAGAAATTGTGATGTCTAGCATGGATCTTTTTAAACATCTATTCTTCAGCATTTTGTCCTTGGCCATTTTGATATCTTCCAACACCAACAACCAATTCCCCAATTCTTCTGACACCAACTGAGTGTCCAACAATTCAATTCAATTCTGACACTACCTGGAGTTAGCTTCTGTTGTTAATTGAATGTCCCCCCTAAATTCACTGAAGCTTAAATTTTGCCCCCTACTGCGACAAGTTGAGAGGATGGGGAATCATATTACCATAATTGAAGAGTGGGGCCTCAAAGAGGTGATTAGATTGTAGGACCATGCCATAGTGAATGGATTAATAATGGTGGTCAGGGCATGGTTCTAGGGGCTTTAAAAGGAGAGCACATGAGGAGATCTCTCTTTCTGCTCTGCCATTTCTGAGACCCCTGGGTCATTGTTGCCACCACCAAGACCCTTACCAGATGTGTTCCCTGGACTTTGGACTTCCCAGCCTCTGAAACTGTAAGCAGTAAATTTCATTTTCTTACAAATTACCCAATTACTGTGTATTTTGTTATGAGCAACAGAAATGGACTAATACAGCATCAAATCTCACAAGTTAAAAAGTTCAGTCCCACAAGACTGCTGCCACTTCAGATGTCAATTTCAAGACCTGGGCCACTCATAGATCAGATGGACCTGCTATAAATCTGGGGTTTCCATGACTCCCTCCTCAGTTTCAGTAATTTTCTAGAATAGCTCACAGAACTTAGGAAGGCACTTGACTTATGTTTACTGGTTTATTATGAAGGATACCCCTCAGGAATAGCCAAATGAAAGAGATTCAGAGCAAGGTAGGGGGAGGGAGTGAGGGTACATGGAGCTTCCATGCCTTCTCAGGGTATGCCACCCTCCCAGCACCTCTCTGTGTTCACCAACTCAGAAGCTCTCCATATCTCATCATTCAAGAGTTTTTACAGAGCTCAATCTCCAGTCCTCCCAACCTCCTCAGAGGTTGGTAGGTGGGCTGAAAGTTCCAACCCTCTAATCACTTGATATTTCTGGTAATCAGCCCTGTCATAAGCATAAAATCAGGTGTGATCAAAAGGGGCTCCTTATGAATAACAGAAGACATGCCCATCACTCAGGAAATTCCAAAGATTTTAGCAGCTCTGTGCCAGAAACCAGGGACAGAGACCAAATATAAATTTCTTACTATGCCATAGCCATATTCTTTTCTCTATTGGCACATTCTCTTATCCACAGCTCTCCTATTTTAATACCATATATATGATGATGACTTCTGTAATTCTATCTCCAGTTATAAATGGTTCCAAGCTTTTAGTCTTGACCTGCATAAATTATTCTTTAAATCATCTAAAAATGTTTAACCTCTATAGCACAATCAATTAAATGAACCTGAGACAGACATCTGAAAGAATGAAGTTTATATTTAACATGCCTAACACAGTGTTGTGCCTCTAGTAGTTGCTCCATAAAAAAACTGCATAAACATTTGATGATAGAACACCAATCCAGCTCTAGCTTATATACCTCTATCATTTTGTCCTTAAATGAAGCAGGGAACTGTAGACCAACATTTATCTCCAACATCACCACATGATAGATAGATATCAACTTTGTATGTTTAAAAAGGACACATAACTACTGGAAACAAAGTTAAAATATTTCCATTTGAAAATTTGTTGACTGGGTAAAAGAGATAAATTATTAACACAGTAAAATTAATTTTTTCTTTAGAGTCATATAACCTCTTTCATTAAGTCCCAAATAATTGCAAGTAATATATATATTATTTTCCAGAAAAAATTGCTATGGAATGATCTGAGTTTTCATGTTATTTTTCCTTTACCAGAGGCAATGCATGTTTCATGCATCACATAAAACTCAATTTTACAGCTAATACCGAGAAGAAGGATTTACATAAAGAGATACTCAAAGGGTTTATCTGCCCTGAGGTCAGAAATAGAGCTACTTCAACTAGTCAAGAAAATAGTCAATCCTGGGAGAACATATCTAAAAAGATATGCCACAGAACATTTGATGCAATAGTTGTCTTTCTTTAAGAAACTTTAGATTGATACATTCATTGCCTAAGTTAGATATGTTAAATAATTTTAGTTTGGAAACTACTTGACAACATTTCACACTAAGAGAGTTACACACAAACCTACCCAAGCCATTAGCTCTCCATCTTCACCGTCTATTTTTAATGTAAGCATGTTATTGTTGAAAACTATTCTCACTCCTGATTTTGTCATTCAACATGTAACAGGGAGGTACGTACTCTATAAAGCAATAAGAGGCCTTTAAGAATGTTGAACAGTAAGAAAGTATATGAATTCATTAATACAGAACAATAAATTGGACCAGTAGAGACTCGGTTATCATAAGCTCATGTTTAAAAGGAATAGATTATATATAATTTAACAGAGATCAAATTATCACAACATGATGCTGTGTGTGTACAATGGTTTGCTATAAATACTGCATGAAGTGTTTAATCAATTACCACACACACAAAAAGAATCAAATAATTAATAGTATAATAGCATTCCAACAAAATTGTTAAGTAAGTGTTAAATAGCTTTGAAGCTGTCAATTCAGGAATACATCACTTATTCATATTAACTGGAGAGAATTCATTTGAAGTTGTAAAATAATTGACTTACAGAACATTTTAATATACATGTACTTTTATAACATAATAATTCAAACTATGGAACTACTACCACAATTACTAAGTGGAGGTTTTGCTGAGCTTACACCAAGGATAGATATGACTCATTTATAACAGACATATTAATTGTATGTAAATGTATTCTTTTAAAATTCTAAAACATAATATGCATCTTAATGAGTAGGTTAAATATTTCTCCTTGAAATTTTACTCATGCCATTCTTTTACTTCTGTTCTTTCACGGGTAGTGCAAAGGTAAACATTGGCTCTATGATTCTGTATGCAGTGAGGTCTAAGTGAATGAGATTTTATTTCCTAGTTAACAGGCATCATATTTGTAGCCATCTATTGTGGTTCTGGTACCCTTATAAAGGAGCTCTGTTGTTTCTGACCCTGGGCAACTCCATGACCCTAAACTTTCTGTCAAACTCAGAATTCCATGTAAAAGTTTTCATTACTCTTCCATAGAGAATTATAAAGATAAGCCCATATGATCTTATGGATTTCTACACCATTATTGTCATGACGTGGGACTGTATAGTGTAGTGTGGACTCTAGAATCAAGATGATTTAATGTGAATCCATATACCAACTGTGTTGCTTTAGACAAATTATTTAGCCCCTCTGTGTACTAGCTACAAAATGAGGAAAATAATAACAGAGGGTTATTGTTAGAATTAAATGAATTAAAACATATCAATTGCTTATAATAATTTTTTGAACATGATGAATGCTCAATAAATGTTTGTCATAATTATTGTAACATTTATTGTTCTTAGTTTTAATATTAATTCCATACTAACTTTCTTAATGATCTATACAGTCGAATACTCATGTTTACTGCATGAAATGGGCAATTAACTTTCCTTTTCTCATATATACCATATTTATTGTTTTCAGATGAAAAACTTTGAATTAGCTGAAATTTCAGTATGGGGAAATATTACCATTCATTATAATTCTCAATATCATCAAGGTGAAGAATGCTTTAAAAAATATCAAAGATGCACAGCTCTTTTTACAATAGCCAAGATATGGAACCAACCTACATGTCTATTGACGGACGCTTGGATAAGGAAAATGTAGTATATATACACCATGCAATACTATGCCATTAAAAAGAATGAAATTCTGCCATTCACAACAACATGGATGAGCTTAGAGAAAATTATGTTGAGTGAAATGAGCAAGACACAGAGAGACAAATACCGCATGTGCTCACTCATAAGTGGGAGCTAAGAGAGAAAGAAGGAAGGAAAGAAAGACAATAGTGGTGTGTTGGACTTGCAAAGGGGGAGAGCACACCTAGGGACACAAAGTGGAGTGGGGGAAAGTCAGATAGGGAGGGAGATCGGGGATAATTGGGTCGGGGACATGGGATATAGGCATGCTCCAGTATTGATCTGGCCATCACATCTTGGCATCAACGAGTGTTGACGGTCAGCTTTGTACCCCACGAATATTCATCACCAATAAAAAAAAAAAGATGGTTAATACTTTTCTCTTAGGAAAAGATTCTCCTCCCCCGCTCTTTTCAGTGATGTATTTAATTTAGAGATGAAACGTAAGGATAGAATAACCGAGGATAAGAAATCTTAAAGAGAATTTTTTTAATGAAGCATACATTTCTTGTTGCTTTAAGAGGACAATCATACTTAACATGGTTTGGGAACTTATGACCCATTAAAAAGTAGGCTTCTGTATGTTCTGTTACTTATTGTGTCTGGTTTAGTTCAATAAACTACCCTCTCTAACCTCGACTCTTCCTCTCTCCACTCCCCCCCCCCCCCCCCTTTTTTTTTTGCTTCTTGCTTGAACTACTTGCTAACATTTATTATGGGCTTTTATTTTATATCCTCCAAGCTACTTTTTCCCTGCCTTTCAGTTTCCTTCTCTTCTAAGCAAATATCACCTCAGATATTTTGGAGGCAAAATATTAGCTTCTATTTACTTACTTCTTTATACCCAGCTTCAAATAAAATGCTGAAAAGTGTAGGTAGGAGAAGCCGCATGTGTCTACCACAAAGTACTACTAAACATTAAAGTGCAAAAAACAGGAAACAAACAAAATGCCACGTTGGTGAACCATTGTTTTACATGACACTTGGATCCTTGAGTGTCACACAGCTCCTCATTGTGAGATGTGCACGTAAAGCAAGAGGCTTCCTTTGTTCCTAACTTCCTGATTTCTTCCAGGCATACAATATGGTATTAACTTAGGAACAGGCTGATTTCCTGTACCTGACATTCCTGAGATTGTTTAAGCTATGAAGCTGGTTATAATGTGAAATCATGGATTCATGATTCTTGGGGTTTCATGCCACTTTCTCAATTTCTCTTTCCCCACTCTCTCTCTGGGGAAGTGGAGAATCACTGGAAAGAGGCTTAAGGAGGGAAACTTTTGGCTGTAGGCTTCTGTTCACCACTTTTATGCTAATCTTACCCAGTCAGTGTTTATGCCTTGGTGCGACTCCCTTTCTATTCCATGCTCCTAAAGATATGATTAAATATGGCTTCTTAACTTTATCATGCATAAACGACACTTGGGAGAACTGATTTAAAATGCAGATTCCTAAGTTCACCACCCCCATCAATTTTAATTCAGTAGATTGGGTGGAACCCTAGAATCTGCATTTTTAATAAACTCTTCCAGAGATTCTAATGTAGGTGGTCTTTGTGAATGGTTTTAGGAATTCTGCCTTAAAATGTTTTAATCAATGCAAAGCTTTTTGATTTCTGAGAATTAGAAGACAGCACAATTAATCACAGCTAGTCAAGCTGCCAGTTTAAGGGATTTATCTCTCTTCATCAGATCTTAATATTCTAAGACCATTGCCTTCAGAGTCATCATCTTTAATTACATGGGAAAACCAAATTCTTCCCTTGATCATGAGAAAATGTGGCTTCCTAAGTTAGACCAAGATTATCAGCAGGAAAAGGCAATGGAAGATGTCTTATCAGTTGGCTCATTACAAAGTTGTATCATGGAGAGTCTTCTTGACTCTATGGTCTGTGACTATTGCCCAGGAAAATCTCAGTCTTCTTATTTGTTGAATAACAGTTCCCTCTACTGGCATAGTTGCTGAAATTCGTCCTACACTGTTTTTTGGAACAAAGCATTAGATTTCAAGTTCAAAGCCAATGCCTAGTGATTGTGCTCTCCAGGTTGGAGGCAGCCTTCATAAGCTAGATGGTGAAAGGTGTATTTCTGTGACATGTGATCAGCCTACTGAAATTAACCCTAAAAGAAGAATAGAGTCGTGGCTTTTTGGCCAGGAGTCAAATCTCAAATTTTGGGTCTCGATTGAACACATTTTAAAAATTTTATTTTTATTTATTTATTTTTTGGATTACACATTTTTGTTTTTAATTTGTGCTCTGTTTTAAACATTCCCAAATAGATCAGCCAGAACTCTAGTAAGGAAGTAACCTAGAGTTGGAAACAGCCATTCAGGAATCATCACAGTGATTTTTCATTCCTTCTTACATGACATTAAGGGATTTTATAAAAGATGAAACGATATTTGATATAAGACTAAGTAAGATTTTTGTCTAACAGATATTTATCAGCATGGTTTGAAAAGCCAGGTATATGGATATCTGGTATAATTTTAAGGTTTGGGAAATTGGCCCTATTTCTACCAACATGTGGAATTTCCATGCTCTTCTGCTAAAAATTATAAAAATTAGTGTTTCTTAACTTTCCAGTCATTTCTATCACTATCACCCTTCTTATTCACTAATCACTAATCCAGCAGGTTTCAAGCTGTGGTCTGGGGAACTCTTGTGCAGTAGAAAATATTTTCATACTAAGATGTTAATTGCATGTTTATTTTTTTTATTTTTTTTTTTTGTCTTTTGTCTTTTTCCGTGTCCGGCAACGGATCGCAACCCTCAGTGTTGCCCCCGTACCGGACCAGGGACCGGCAACGGGATTGCAAACCTCGGCGTTGCTCCCGCGCCTCGCTCAGCCAGTGAGCAGGAGCCGGTCCGTATGTGGGATCCGAACCCTCGGGCGGGAGCGCCACCGCGCTTCCCAAGCGGCGCACTACCCAGTGCGCCACCGGGCCAGCCCCGTTAATTGCATGTTTAATGCTCAGGAGTGTACAATAGTGTTTACCAGAAATATGTCTTGTGTGATATCTTAACAGATTGAATGCAGAAGCAAATATGAGAATCCATTAATCCTGCTTCTATTAATCCAGATGTTAAAATTTTAGGAAAATACTGAAATTACAAATTTTTGCTAATTCTATTTGTGGAACACATTTCAAAAGTTGTGGAGTCAGAGACTTGTTTATTAAAATTAATTCTGAATTATATTCCCTTTATTCCTTCTCTCATGAATTTCCTGCATTCATATTTATTTCTGCCTATTAATAATAGATAGGATAGAATTTCCACATTTCAAAAAGTAAACATAGCAAACGATTCCTTTTACTGACATTAGTTAACAAAAGTGGCTGGAATTTTATCAATTGTTTGAAACTCTGGAAAGAAATTACTTGTATGTACTTAGTTAACACTCCAGCAAGAAAAATCCATCAACTACACTAAGACAAAGAAAGTCCCTTTTAGAATATTAATTATGAGATTGTTTGACATGTGCAGTCATGAGGTTCCTTCTAGTTTTATTCAGACACTAATTAATAAAAACTTATGAAGTGGAAGTACCACATGAACTTGAAGTTTATTCCACTTAAAATTAAATAGAGCACTGGTTAATTAGTATTTACACACATTTGTTTAGGCAACTAGCAAAAAACATCTGGCACTGACTTCCCAGCCTATAGTCATGGCTACCAATACTTGTACTTCCCAGTACTTGAAAAATTATCAAGTCAATGAAATAGAAGAAAGATGCTTAAGTAGATACTCAACAAAGATTTGCTAAGTGATTAAACCAGAAACGGGGTCGATGGTTCTGTTTTGAAGTTTACAGCTCAGATTTAACCGTTTAAAATTTGTTTTTCAGAAAATTTCTGCTCTAACAAGAAATGAACCTGAAAGAAGAGCAATGGCTATTATTTATATAGATAGAAAAATGAAAGAGAAAGAAAGTTTGAAGATGAAATCACCAATGAAATTCCCAAGCCCAATAAGAGATTTACTACAATGTCATCCTCCTATGTTGAGGTCATGATTAGCAGATGGCTCCTCTGATCTACAATGAAATGAACAATTACTATCAAATGACCTGTACGTTAATAAATGCTAATAGTTTTCTTATCTTAAAATAGCAATGCTAAAAAGCTATTCCAGAGGTTAAAAAATATTTGCAATGGAATATTAAAGAACAATTTTATAAGTACATAATTTACTGAATAGATTAGTTAATGCCCAAACTAAAATGTGTGTGAAGTATAATGACAGTAGATAATTGAGACTGAGCAAATCTTATCTTAAAATAAGAATAAAACTTTAGATTCAACTAAAAAGAATACAGCGTTAGAAAATAAGAAAGTTCAACATTTAAAAATGACTGAAGCATAAAACATTTTAAGATCTTGAATTTAAGATATTCTGGTGATCAGCTCATTAACATAAGTTTATCCTTCTTGCAATAGATTCTTATTTCAATGTACTACAAAGAGACTATAATAAGTTCTATTGCTGCTGTGACAAATTACTACAAGCGTAGTGGATTAAAACGACACTAATCTATTCTCTTACAGTTCCAGGGATCAGAAGTCTGAAATCAGTTTCACCGGGATAATATCAGAGTATCAGCAGGAGTGGTCCCTTCTGGAGACTAGGAGGGGAGATTCCCTTGCTATGCTTTCTTTAGCCACTAGTGGCTGCCCGTATTCTTCGATTTGTGGCCCATTTCTCCATCTTCAAAACACATTACTGCAATGTCTGCTTCCATCATCACATAGGCTTCTCTTCTGATTCCTCCTGAGCCCCTCTCTAAGGACTGTTATGATTACATCAGTCCCACTCAGATAGCCTACCCATCCCAAGATCCTTAATTTAATCACTCTGCAAAATCTCTTTTTACCATGTTAGATAATGTATTAATAGGTTTTGGGGATTAAGACATAGACATCTTTGAGGGGCTATTATTCAGTCCACCATGAAGGTGACTAATCAGAGTAGAACCTCCAACATATACCTACAGACTTCCAGTAAACATAAGTTCATTGTACTAAGTGAATGTGTTTATCCAGTTCTTAGGGCTTCCCTGTCAGAACAGTCTGACTTCCTTTTGATAATTAGAGGTGAGGCTTTAAGTCTTTTCACCAGTAGAGCACCTGGCACTAGATGGTGCTCATTCTAATAGTTAGTTCAACATGACTGAGCCTTACTAACATGTAAAGCTGTGTGTCAGAGAAGAAAATGTTTACAAGTTTACGGTAATCCACAGGATTTTCGTTTTCACAGACCAAAGCATCTGTTTCTAGCAATGCAGGAAAGCAGAAGCAAACTACTCAATTTGGCTAGTGCAATTAAATAAATATTTCCTGATTATCTATAAACTTAGCACCACTGAAATGGGTTAAGATATCAAAACAATTTCCTAAAAGCTTGCTTGAAAGAGGTTGCGACAACTTTAAGGCATAAGCAAGATCACAATTCCTTGTTCCCTTGAAGTCAGGTTAAGCAATATCATGGTTCTTGCCATTAAAATAGTCAGTGGAAGTGATATGTGCCATTTCTTCACAAAACATTTAAAAGCCAGTGCATAATTCTTCTGGCCTCTTCTTTTGCTACCACAGCACACAATGTTCCAGATAGTGGGACTTCTTTGAACCCAGGTCTCAGAGTGAAGTCCATGTTGGAATAGAGTCTCTTAGAGAAACATCATGGGCAGGTAGAGTAAAAAATAAAACATTGCTAATTAAGCCACTGAGATTTTGGAGTTTTTGTCACCTTCAGAATAGCTTATTTTGTCCTACTGATAGAGAAGACCTCAACAATTTGGACTCGCAAGTATGCTGGTATCTTAGATTTTAGAAGATGTGGTAGAAAAAGCAAAAGCAAGGGAAAGAATAACAGAGTATAGGATAAATTGCTTGCAAAGTATTACTTATAGCAACAAAACTATTGACTTTTTCTCTTTTTTGCATTCTCAATTCTGAATTAAGTTTTTAAAATTCAAAAGTTTAAGTTTTTGTACTTTTAAGAACCCAACATGATCTATTTCAGTATTTGTCTAGACATTCCTGGGCCATCCACAGAATGTCATTTTTATGCAGGTATATTAATAGAGGCTTGACTAACCACTAGATAAATTAGTTGGATTTTAACTAACTTATTTAATGCCAAAGTACATCGTTTTAATTGACAAGAATTACTATTCAGGCACGCTGAACCTCCCCAGGTATTTGCTTCAGTTTAAAGAGAGATTCCTAGGAAAACAACCATAATAAGTAAATAATTATTTGTTGCTAAAAAATGCTCTGCTGAATTATTTGAAAGGTACCATTTGGGTTGAACCTCCTCCAGAATAAATATCAAATAATTTTTAAGTACAAAATTATACCATAAATGTATCTACATAGGAAAGCCTTTTCTTGTTATTATCATCACTGTTTTTAAAAATCTGTATTATAATAAATATTTTTTTCATTCAAAAGTCTTTCTAATGTATAAACTGACAAGTCTCAGTTGAATTTGCTTATAAAATTTATGATTCTTTTCTTCCCTCATAAGTGTATGATAGATTCAGTGATCACAGACCAAAGGTTTAACTTTGCACTTGAACAATTGAAAGCTTGAGGGAGGAAAAAGACACAGGTTCCCCACTGCTGTATACTTCTATGTCTGTCTTAAGCAGAAGACAAATGGAAAGGTATGGCATTTCCACAGATTTGGGGCATATACTACTCTTTATGTTCATCTAAATGCAAATAACAAATCAAGAATTAAATGACTATTTACTTATAACACTCTTAAATATTCTCAGCATATTATAATTTTTGGATGGGAGGTTGACAATGAAATTAGAATAGGAAGAGAAGAATAACTAGATTATACATTGAATAGTTAATTATCTCTTTTCCCTTTTTGCTAAGCCACATGCGCATAAATTTTCAAGCAACCACATAAATATGAGAGTCAAAGCTCACTGAGCCTCTGTGAATTGGAAAGCTATGCTGGTCAGTAGGAAGAAGACCATTAGCTTTGAGTTTCTCTTGAATACTCTCAGCTCTGGCCCAACATGTCACTGAGACATGTTACAATGTTCCAAAAATGCTCATTACTGCAACAACCATGTCCAAATTAAAAGAGACACACAGCTGTGCTGAACTTTCCTGTTATCTTAAAAGCTTTTCTAGCCCTGGAAGCAAGCAAGAAAGCACACCTTGGGTCTTAGACAAGGAGCTGGGGGCTGTGGGCCCCTCTGTCTGGAAGCAGGCAAGAGAGCATGCCTGAGGTCCTAGGTAAGGAGCCAAGGGCAGTACCCCTCACCCAAAAGCAGACAAGAGAGAACACCAAAAACACCACATCCAAGTAGGTGGCCCACCATAGCCACCATCATAGCCACGGCTGCTAGAAAAGTGGCTCAATGCCACAGCAGCAGCCATAGCCATCATGCATGTGGCCTGCTGAACACTCAACTGCATCGACACAAGGAGAGTCACCTGCAGTAACTGGAAAAAGAAGAGGACATCTCTCTCCTCAAATCCCACTCCGGAGTAATAGAAGAAGCAACTGCTCTACAAGATGACCAGACATCAACATAGAGATACTAGAAATATGAAAACCTAGGAAAATATGACACCACCAAAAGACTATAGTAATTCTCGAATACCAGGCCCTATAGAGCAAGAAATGACTGAAATGACTTGAAATTACTGAAAAGGAATTCCAAGCAACAATCTTAAGGAAACTCACTTAGATATGAGATGACTTAGTTAGACAACATAATGAAATGAGAAAAAACATCTATGATAAGAAGGAGGAAATTTACAAAGAGATTAATACCTTAAAAAAGAATGTAGCAGAACTCTTGGAACTGAAAGGGTCAATGAAATACAAAACACAACCAACAGCTTAAGCAGCAGGCTAAACAAGCAAAAAACAAAGAATTTCTGATCTTGAAGATAGTCTTTCCAAAATAACCCAGGTGGACAAAAAATGGGAAAAAAGAATTTTAAAAATGAAGAAAATCTAAGAGAGCTAGAAGACAACCTTAAGCATATAAACATTCAAATCATTGGTGTTTCAGAAAGGGAGGAGAAAGGAAAAGGCATGGAAAACCTATTCAATGAAATAATAATGGAAAAATTCCCAGGTATAAGGAAAGACATGGACATTCAGATCCAGGAGGTGCAAAGATCTCCAAAGAGATTTTTTTTTTTCCTTTTGTTTTGTCTTTTTTACTGACCGGTAATGGGATCGCAACCCTCAGTGTCGCGCCCGTACCAGGGACTGGCAACGGAATAGCAACCCTCGGTGTTGCGCCCGCACCTCGCTCAGCCAGTGAGCGGGAACCGGTCTCCACATGGGATCCGAACCCTCAGCGGGAGCGCCGCCGCGCTCCCAAGCGGCGCACTCTCCAGTGCGCCACCGGGCCAGCCCACCAAACAGATTTAACCCAAAAAGATCCTCTCCCAGATACATGATAGTCAAAATAGCAAAGCTCAAAGAAAAATGATAGTCTTAAAAGAAGCAAGAAGAAAAGCATCAAGTCACCTACAAGGGAGACTCTATCAGACTAACAGCAGACTTCTCAGCAGATACTCTACAGGGCAGAAGAAAATGGGATGATATATTCAAAATACTAAAAGAAAAAGACTGCCACCCGAGAATATGGTACCCAGCAAGACAATCCTTCAGAAATGAGGGAAAAATAGTGTATTTTCTGTACCAACAAAAGCTGTAGGAGTTCACCACCACAGGACCTGCCCTACAGGAAATCTTCAAGAAGTCCTGAATCTGGAATTTGTAAAATGATAATCACTACCATGAATACACCAGAAAGAACAAAATTCACTGATAGAACAAAAATGCAAACAAGAAAGAAACTAAATCTTACTACCACAAAAAGCCATAGTGGACAATGCCCCTACTTTATTATTGATTTTAGTAATTTTGGCCTTTTCTTTTTTCTTGCTCAGTATAGATAAAGGTTTGCAAATTTTGTTAATTTTTTTAAAGAATCAACTTTTGGTTTTGTTAATTTTCTCTATTGTTTTTTAATTCCTGGTTTCCTATATTTCTGTCATAATCTTTGTTATGTCATACTTTTATTTGCTATTGGTTTAGTTAGCTCTACATTACTGATTTGAAATTTTTCTTATTTTTAATACAGATGTTTACAAGTTTAAACTTTCCTCTAAGCATTGCATGAGCACTGCACCCCATAAATTTTGATATGTTGTGCTTTAATCTTTATCTCAAAGGATTCTCTATTTTCCCTGTGATTTTTCTTTTTACCCATTGTTTATTTGGGAGGGTATTGTTTAATTTCCACACAATTGTGAGTTTTCTAAATTTCCTTCTGTTATTGTGGTCAGAGAACGTTTTATATTATCTTAGACTTTTTTTTTTTTCCTTTTTGTCTTTTTTTACTGACCAGTAATGGGATCGCAACCCTCAGTGTCGCGCTTTTTTTTTTTCCTTTTTGTCTTTTTTTACTGACCAGTAATGGGATCGCAACCCTCAGTGTCGCGCTTTTTTTTTTTCCTTTTTGTCTTTTTTTACTGACCAGTAATGGGATCGCAACCCTCAGTGTCGCGCTTTTTTTTTTTCCTTTTTGTCTTTTTTTACTGACCAGTAATGGGATCGCAACCCTCAGTGTCGCGCCCGTACCGGGGACCGGCAACGGGATCGCAACCCTTGGTGTTGCGCCTGCACCGTGCTCAGCCAGTGAGCGGGAACCGGTCTCCACATGGGATCTGAACCCTCAGCGGGAGCGCCGCCGCACTCCCAAGTGGCGCACTCTCCAGTGCACCACCGGGCTGGCCCTTAGACTTTTTTTTTAAAGGAAAAATCTAAACAAAAAAAAAGTTCATGGAAAGAATTCCATTATCTTTCAATTCTATTTTTCCATGAACTTTTTGAAATGATCTTGGGTTTATATTCTGTTTTACTGATTTTTAAATGCAATTTATATTACTAAGGTATTTAATTTCTGTTCTTGATTTCTTTTTAACAAGTGGACTTGTTGATTTGCTTAGAAATTAATTTGCCTTTGAAAAGTTTACTGATCTTCCTCTATTGAAATTAATTTGAACTTTGTATGCTTTTGGAGGACTTTAGAAAGCTATCTCTTTAATAATTATTTTATACACTGATTCCCAAAATGAATATATATCAAGTCTTCCCTTACAGGTTCCCTCAGCTAAATAAAAGTCTAAGTCTACAACATACCAAATATCTGAATTATATGAATATTAATTATTAAATATAAGAAATAGAAACCAAGTGAAAGAAACCAAATGAATTAAGCATTCAACAAAATGTGAGAAAAATGGCAACAAAACAAACCTAAAGGAAGTAGGAGAAAGGAATTTATAATAATAATAACAAAAATAAATTAGAAAATAGAAAATGACTAATAATTATTTATTGAATGATTACTATTTGGTATTGTGCTAAACATTTTACATGAATTAACTCATTTAATTATCATAAAAGCTCAATAAAGAATGGAAAACAGCCCCCCTGATTCAAAAAACAAATATTATTGAAGAAAAACCTAAAATAATATGTAAGAAATATACACAAAATAAATACGCAAATAAATAAAGAATGAGAAATAATTAAAAGTAACATTTATACACTTTTGTGTATTGAAAACTTATTTCCAACTAATATATTTGAAATGCTGATGCTATATATTATTCTGATGCCCACAAAAGTCTGAAAAGGATAGCACTAACAATACTATAGTCCATTCTTACGAATGCTCAGGCAAATATACAAATTAAATTTTAAAAGCCACCATGGTTATAGTTCAGCGATTCTGAAACTATGTTATATGTATACAAGGATTGATGAACAAATAAATATAATGTGGATAAACAGAGGCAAATTTTTCACTGTAAGAGAAAAGAGAGTCACAAATAAGGAAAGGGAAAGGCTAATATAGTTCCATGCTCTTAGCTTGGAATTAGAGATATCAACAGGAACACACAGTTTTTAACATGCTTAACATAGATAGCTATACAAGTATATGTAAATGTATGTATGCATGCTAGAGTATACATACATCTATTTCCTAGCTGTGTATACTGAGAGGGCCTACAGGCAGTCACCCCAGTAGCAATGAATTCATCTGGCACCCAAGTCTTGATTTTCAAATACCACTCTCCAATAAAAGGACCAAGGTTCCTTGGAAAAATGGCTGATAGTAGTCCTACGGAAGAGACTATACAAGATGAGCATGGAATATCTTTCAGTGCCAGAAGGTAAAAAAGTGCCCTCCTAAAATGGATGTGGGACATGTTGAAAGGGCACAGGAACTAACTTGAAGGAGCTCCCAATGGCCAAATCTGGGACAATTTAAGCAACAAAATAGAGAATGATATTAATGGGTTTCAAACCATTGAGTAAAATAAATACTTGTTAGTGCATACTAATACAAATAAATAATTGATTAAGAAAGTATATGGGGGAAGCAAGACAATAATTTCTTTCAGAAGAATTTCAGTGAATAAATGTAGGAGAAATGATAGAAACAGATAGCAACCATTAGACAAATTACTAGAGTAACTACAGTTGCTAGCAAGAATTACCGATAGATACTAAAATTAGTGGAAATATATTTACATATATATTTCATAATCTCCACCTGTCTCTTCACAACATACTTATTAATTACAAAGAGGAAAATAGGACCTTTAGAGTAGAAAACTTGGAACCTTTACAGCAGAAAATACGGAAGACACAACCTTAACCAAGTGATTAAAGTTCACATCACCAGTAATAAGCCACATTGACATGATGTTTCTCTTTACATAATGCACTGAGAAGGGCATGACATTGCTTCACAGTATTCTTGCCAAATCTCAATCAAATCACGAGAAAACAGCATACAAACCTAAATTAAGGCACAAAATAACTGACCAGTAGTCTCCAAATCTATCAAGGTCATAATAGAAAAAGAAAGGTTGAGGAACCATCTGAGACTGGAGAAGATTGAGGAGACATAAGATGGAAATGCAGCATGGAATTCCGGACTTAGTCTCCTCTTTTACTAGCTTCTTAGAAGTTAATCATATTAACCTATTGTCATGTTTGCCATGAGTTTTTCCTGGTTTTCCTTCTGTTTATGTCTGCTTATGATATTTTTGACATATCCAATTTAAATTTTTTTCTAAACACTATAGCTTATCTTTCCTTTTTTTTGACTTCTATTGTTTTTGTACATAGTAATATCTTCCCTATCTCTAGAGATTTTGATATTCACTAAGATTTTTCATCCTTTTTGTGGTTATAGCTTTTAGTAGAAAGATGGGTGAAATTCATATAAGGTCTATAATTTACTTAATAGTACTGTTAATTTTTCTGGTTTCAATAATTGTGTTATGGCTCTGTATAATGTTAACAGAGCATCTGGGTAAAAGTACATGGGAACTATGTACTATTTTCGCCAATTTTCTATATCAAAATTATTTTAAAACAAAAAGTTAAAATATCTATGATTGTTTAATAAGGTTTATTCAGAATTGTTGAGATGGTTTAATATCGGTAAATTAAAAAATATGTTTTACCATAATAAGAAGTTTAATAAAATGAGCTGTTATCATTTCAATACATTCTGGAAAGAAAGATACAGCATTTCACACACACTTTCATGATTAAAAAAATTCCTAGAAAAGTGATAATGATAAATAATGCAACATGTAACATCACAAAATGAAAAACTATTAAAATAGGAAACAAGAAATAATATTCAATTTTAGCACTGCTAGTTTAAATTATTCTGGAGACCCTGGCCAACACAATTTTTGAAACGAATCAGAAAGGAAAAGACCAAATTATTAAATATAATTAATACAACTAATATACTGTATAACTAGAAAGTCTAAGCAAATCTCTTAAATGAAAACAAAGCAAAAAATAGTTTTACTAACAAGAGTGCTCAGTATAGTCACTGGACAGAAGAGAAACCTATAAACAAACATGAATAAGTAACTTTTTTATACATTGGTAATATCAATTTACTAGTTATAATGGAGGAGAAAGGATTTCATTCACAAGAGCAACAGCAAAGTTCCTAGCAATAATTATTTCAAATACCTGTGGGGGCTATTTAGATAAAACTACTTAGAAACAAAAATATAATTTGAATAAGTAAAGTAAAACTTGATATTTTTGTGTTAAAAGTCCGCATATTATAAAGCTACTAGTTCTTTCCCCAAAATTTGTAGGTTGCTCAACATCAAAGCTACAGTTCTTTCCAAAAAATTTATAGGGTTTATTTTTTTAACTTGACAGAAATTGTCATAAACACCATCTGAATAGATAAAAGGTAGGACTAGTTAAGAATGAATTATGAAAGAAGACCTTGTCTCTATCAAATATAAAAATATGTCTTTAATTAGTTAAAACAGTATGGGACTGACATACATATCTGATCAAGAGATCAAGGGAACAAAATAGGGAGCTCTCAAATATGTCACTTCTTATATGAGGGAATATCACCAGCCAGCGGAGAAAAAACAGATTAGTTAGTAGAGGCAGTAGAGTATAGTAGTTAAGAACATGGCCTCTGGATCCAAACTGCCTGAGAATTAAACCCAGCTCTGATACTTGGTTAATCATGGACAGTTATTTAACTCCACTGTGCCTCAGGGGTTTCTTTCAGTAAAAAGGAGGATAGGAATATAATTAACCTCATAAAATTTTGTTGAAAATTGAATTAATACATGAAAAGACTACAAAAAAATCCCTGACACATAGAAACTGCTCAATGAATGTTTATTATCCAGCAATTTTAAAGAAAATGGGTAGAATGATGTGGACAATAAAAACAAAGCCGAAAGCCAATATTTTCATGCATCAATATAAATTTTAAATAGTTTACACATTCCATATGAACATATAACCATATAAAGATTAAAAAAAGTACAATTGAATGTTAAATCTTCAGAGATAGTGAACATACTTCCATACACAAAACAACAGAAGTCAAGAAGAGAAAACCGACCATTTGATTAGAGGAAAAAATGAAATTCATATATGTTGAAAAACATAAAAATAGACATGCACGAAGGGAAAACTAGGAAAAACTCATAGGAAATATGACAATAGGTTAATGTCACTAACATAGAAAGAGATATTAAAAGAGAAAAATTAAGGTTTTAGAAAGTTTTTTATTCGTGGGAGAAGATATACAACCATTCAAAATTGTGTCTTTTAAAACAATGATGTAAAAATAGTCACGATATAGCCTTATGGTAAAAAAAAAAAAATCAGGATTCAGAATTAGTTCAATAATATATCTATATATACACTGTCTATGGTGCATATATGTATAACATATATCTTTTTGTTTATATCATCAAAGTTTTTCCTCTAAAATGTTCTATTATCATAAAAAAGTTATGTTAAAAGTACATAAAAAGATAAATGTTAGACAATTGAAACTGAAGACATAAACACTAAGTGGGAGGTAAAACATGATGAATTCTAGACCATGTTATTATATTAAATAAAACTAATTGACTCAAAAATTTATTGAATCCATGAATGGGCTACTTAGATACCATTTAAAATCTCACTGCCAGTGTATGATCCCTTTTTGTCATGTACAGGCTTTATTAACAATTAGGACATGTAATTTAGGCCAGTTCTACAGAACATTGTGAAGTACCTACTATGTACTCTGTATATGCTATGAGGGATATAATGATGAACAAGACATTGTCTTTGCCTTTATTGAGTTTACACTTCAGTGTATGTGTGTGTGGGGGTGGGGGGGTGGGGGACAGAGGATGAACACAAAATAACCAGAACATAAACTGTGTTTTAAAAAGTTATAAAAATTTCTGGAGATTAGAAGTAAGGGGAGAACCTATTGGTTGGAGTTCATTCATTCGTGTATGCAAAACATTCATTCATTAAGCTCCCATATATACTGGTTATTTTAAAATATAGATGTCAGGGAAGAGATCTTTGGAGAAGGTGGCATTTCTTTTTTGGGGTGCTCAGAAACATTGAGATTGGCTTTGAAATGTGAAAGGAATCTTGCCAGAAAGAGTTGGGGCAGAAAGGATATTCTACAGTAAGGATCAATATAAACATTTTATTGACAACAGTGAGTGGTTCCATTTGCAAGTCACAAAGGCTACATATAAGAGAGAGCAAATGATAAAATGCATTCTTGATCCCATATTGTGAAAGGATGTAAATGTGAGACTTAGGCATTTGTTCTTAATTTTGTCAGCAAAATAAGGGAGGCTTTGGAGGTTAATAATAAACATATGTTTTTGAATAAAATGAATGTCTGTCACTCTCTGGGAAAGAATCTTTTACCTTGGAAGCTTTGTGGGATGGGGATCTCTCACTGAATTATCCAAGACACTGCATTGAATTTGTGGTTATAATAATAAACAATTTCATGTTTCTTGCATCTAACATCAGCTCAAATAAAGCTCCTCAAGATTCACTGCAGCCACAACAGAAAGGAAAGTGACACAGTCACTGGTGGATGGGAAGAGACAGCAACAGACACCATGCTGGCAAGTAGCTCACAGAGAGAAGGATGTAGAGTTAATCAAAACACCATGCTGCCTGGAAGGCCAAAAGGGAGAGCCACATAAGATAAGTACAGGCAGCCACCTGAGCTTACAAGAGAGGCTCTATATCATCTTTGAGAAAAGGGCAAAACAAAACCAAAACCGAAATTGCCTCTGCTACTCACATGTGCCCTGCCAAAGCACATTTGTACATGTTTGTGTGCATATATACATATTTCTAAACAGAAAACATTGCATCAGAATCATAACAAGAACAATAACGTATATCACCTTGCAGATAACAAGTACTTTGAACTACATTTACATTTCTTCTGATTTCAAGAGTTCAGAATTTATGACAACTTGCATAGAATTTAGAATGCCGGGGATTACTTTATAGGCTTTGTTAGGGCTGACATTGGAACTAAAATAATAATTATAATGTTTTTGTGAACTAAAAAATGCACAGTTGTATATAATTATTTGTTTACCTATGTTTGTGATGCAAAAATTTTTTGAGAGACTAAAGAAGAGTTTCAGCATAAATTATAGTTTAGAGATTCAGTAATTAATTCTATTTCATTTTAGGCCACATTTGCTCTCCTATGGGAAGGGAGAGTTGATATTACAGGTTGAGTAAACTCGGCAGCTCCCTTTGTGTTAGGGTTAATCAAAAAGGAATCAAGCCTCCAACTTCAGGGCTTCTGAATTAATGATGATTTGGAGATAAGGAGGAGGAGCAGCAACATTTTTGTAAAACCAAGACCTCAAAATGAGTCAGAACAGCTCATTTAGGTGAATCATGAACTTAATTGGCTAAATTAAAGCAAGACTGGGATTCCCAACACAGCTGGGCTCAAGACAAGCTGTAGCACAACAATGAAACCACGTGAAGGGGAAGAGCCACTGGTCAGGAGCATTCCAGAAAACGTCCAATCAGAGAGTCAGGTTAGCCGGAAATCAGCCCTGCACCTTAACCAGAAGTCAGCTGTGTTTCGTAGAGACCATTCCCAGGCTTCTGGATGTGGATTCCTACAGTTTTGAAAATGAATCTTAATACTTACACATAGCTTTAGAGAAAGAAAGGACTTTAGATATCACATAGCAGGGAAATCTTTTCATTTACAATGAAATTGATAGCCATAAAGATTAGGAGTCTTTCTGGGGCTTCACAGCTGGTTATGTAGCCAGTGAGCTAGGAGGTGAATTCTGACCTCCTGAGATAACGGCTACATAGCATAATTGGAAGCCTCCTCACTTCTCCCCAGCATCATTTCAGTAACTTCCTTAACCTCCAGGTCTTCCTCCCATCCATGCAGTTTACCATAGTTTATCATCTATCAAGTCAAAGCACTGCCATAAAACCTTCAGTGGCTCCTGCCTTCTCACCATTTAACAAGATTCCTTGCAACCAGACAACACTTCCCTTTGCAAGATAATTCCTAAACTTTTAGACTACTGTATCCCAGTGAAAAACCTCTCTGGAAGCCTTACTGGTTTTAAACCAGTTTCCTGAGCCTGTTTCATGCATCACATATATTCACGTGTGCACACACACACTTGTTAATAAACATGCTTATTCCCCCCGTTTTTGAATAGGCAAATCTTTATCTTTTGATACATATATGCTTAACCCTCACATAAATCTTTCTCCAATCATGTAATTTCTCTGACTTCTCTACTCCATACCCCAAACCATATTTGCCTAATAAGTTTCCAATTGCATATTTCAAGTAACGTGAAAATTGTGAAACTAAAATAGAATTTGAAGTCATGTTGATGCAGATCAATATACCATATGTTAGTGGGAAAAATGTTACATTTGTTTCAGTTTTCAAAGTCTGGTATATTAGCTAAAATGTCCTCCTATATAGCTTAATCTCAGCAATAGAAGTCTCCAGATTCTATGAGCCAAGTCTTGCCTTGGTCATATTTGTTATTACTATTTTTATTTCATTGGTTTTGAAGTTTGACTCCTTTACTCCCTACCACTTTAATTTTTAAAACTCAAATAGAATGTTTACTTACACTATTCCCTGTTCATGGTAAACTTTCATGAAAAAAAAAATTCTAAGTAAAAAGTCAAGAGAAATACCCATGATCCATGATTAGATAAAAAAAATTCAGAGTCTTTTTTGGTCTAATAGTTCCTGCATTTCCTTACTATGATGTTTGTGGCAATTTAGATATAACTGGAATACATTCATAGTCTCTTTGCCAAAAACTACAGCTGCTCTCTTCAAACAATATTTCACAAAATTCTGCCATTTGAGGAATATTGATTATTAATCAGATGAGGAAGACATGTTGTAAGATTTCTGGGTAGTTCTTCATTATTCCAAGAATTTCAACAAGTGTAAATTTTTAAAATGAAAGTGGCAATATGTATGATAAACTGTAGTTAAGTTACATGTGGCTCTACAAAAACTGAGAACTCAGTTTTTATTTTTTCTTCTTGTACAATGGCAGAAAATATAACTAAAATATTGAGAGAATAGGTAAACAGGAAAGTAGTAAAAATATGCATTTGATTGTTGAAATGTATTTGTTCTAATTCATCTCTGGAAATATAAATGTGCATATAGGCTGTAAATTCAGGAAAGAAGGGACCATGTCTGTCTTGTCTTTCATTTTATTTCAGTGCAGTAGATTCTGCAGAATTCAGGGCATAGTAAGTGCAAAACTAGCATTTATTGCATCCCTGAATGAATGAATACATGAGTATATATGTCTTATCAGTTATGCCATTTTCTCAATGTTATCATGCCTAGCAAGAGTAAAGAACACTAGTCCTGGTTTGTCAGTAAATAGTTAAATAGTCATGGATATGCTATTTAACTACCCTGAGACTTAGTTTACCAATTTGTAAAATGAGGGGAAATCTGATCTGCTTACTTCAAGGGGTGGTTTTGAGGACTGAATGAGAACATTGTGACAAAACATCTTGCAAACTATAAAGAATGAAAAAAAAGGAAGGTGTTATTTTAACAGCATGGTATATTCGAAAAACATTAAATTTATGCCTGAGTTGTTGACCTGAGTTTTTAAAAATTGGCAAGTAGAAAAAAATAGAACATATAACAGGAGGCTTTTGCGAAAGCTTCACTCTTGGGATTTTTTTTTTTTTTTTTTGGTCTTTTTGTCTTTTTCCGTGTCCGGCAATGGATCGCAACCCTCAGTGTTGCCCCCGTACCGGACCGGGGACCGGCAACGGTATCGCAACCCTCGGTGTTGCTCCCGTGCCTCGCTCAGCCAGTGAGCGGGAACCGGTCTGTATGTGGGATCCGAACCCTCGGGCGGGAGCGCCGCCGCGCTTCCCAAGCGGCGCACTTATCCAGTGTGCCACTGGGCCGGCCCACTCTTGGGATTTTCATATGGGGTTATACTTTCACAACTGTCAAAGCAGATCATGCAAAATTTAAAGATGTAGACTATCTACTTAAGAGAACATGGCCTAAGGATGTGATGTTAATTTTGATTAATTTTCTGCATTCATAAATGGCTTGCCAAAGTGGGAGGACCAGTGAAATGGCCTCATTATACAGCTTTGTGTGCTTGCCATTGCCCATTATTGTACTTTCTGGTAACTGATTTACAAAGTGTGCTTTTAATGTTTTGTTTAAAAATTCATTTTAGGAAGATTAGGAATGGAGAACATTTCTTGGAACAGCTACTGGCAATGTTCAGTGGTGGGAGAAAACTATCCAATTTTCCTTTGCATACTATAAAAGAATGATTTATTGCTAACAGCATTTTGTTGCCTTGGTGGAGATAACTTCTTTTACATTTCAAACTATATGGGAACTATTTCTAGTCCTTTCTATCATTTACCAAATCGTGTTTGGTAAAAAACATTATCAAAACTGACTTCATTCATTCAACAAATGTTAATGGATGGATTACTATGTCCTGGTAGGTAAGATAGCTACTAGAATTTTTTCCTAATATTTTAAACTAATACTAATGTAATTTTACTATGTTTTCACTGCAGTCTTGTGAAAACAACTCTGATGTCCCCCAGAGAAAGTTTCATATCTTCTTTATCTTTACGTCTTCAGAACTTGGCCCATAGTAGGTGTGGTACCTCCTAAGTACTCAGGTGCTGAGTTAATGAATGAATGGAGAATAAATAGCACTGGCTTAGAAGCCAGAGCCTTGGAACCTAGACCCTATTGTAGATTCTACTCTCCTCTCTGCTTTGCATGCTCACTGACTCTATCTTCTTTAATCTTTTCACCCATGCACATACCATTGTAGTGACTTTTAAAATGATCTCCCTCCTTTCTACCTCATCCTCCATAATGTGTCCAGACTCTGAAACATAAACTCAATAATCTCACTCTTGTGCTTCAAGTCTTTCAATGGCTGCTTCTTACCTAGCAGCACCTTTCAATCTGTTCCCCCAATTATTCCAAATGGTGGGTTAGGATAGACATAAATCCCTCAAGGTCAGGCTTCAGTGGGTTTCCTTTAAGTGCCAATCACAACTATGGCATTTCTCTGAAGTCCAATTTTACTTGAAAATGTATGTAGGGTCTGCTCCCAACATACATTCTTCTCCATAACACACCCCAGCCTGTTTTGATTTTGAAATTTTCTTTTCTTTCAAATCATTAAATAAAATTGACACTTCAAGAGAAAGGAACATGTGTATCCTGTCAATTGCTTATACTCTGGTACATATCTTCTTACAACCAGCCTGCCAGAACCCAAAGCACAAGTACATCAGTGTGAGAAAGCTACCCCAAAGAACAATGTCCTTTGTGATTTGAACTCTGGCAAAGGTTCCGGCCTCATTCTATGCAATTTCCCATCTTAACCTTCACTGCTACTTCACCAAACCTTTTGTCATCCTCAGAACACGCTGTGTTTCTTACAACCCTCTGCTCCTTTGCACACACTATTTTCTCCATACAGAATGCCTAATCATTGACTCACATAATAAACTCTCCATCCTCAAAATCCCAGGTTAAACTTTGCCTCATCTTCAGAACCTTCCTCACCTCTCCCAGAATAGCCCAGAGCTAGTTCTGCTTCTGCACTTCCATAGCATTTGGTGCATTACTGGCATTTATCATGCTCTAACAATCCAGCATCTTACTAAGTGCCTGATGTTTTAAAGATGATGAAATTAAAATATTTGTAATTAGGGGCCGGCCCGGTGGCGCACTGCTACAGTGCGCCGCTTGGGAAGCGCGGCGGCGCTCCTGCCGAGGGTTCAGATCCCACATACAGACCGGCCGCTCACTGGCTGAGCGAGGTGCGGGTGCAACACCAAGGGTTGCGATCCCGTTGCCGGTCACGAAAAAAGACAAAAAAAAGGAAAAAAAAATTGTAATTAACTTAAGCAAAGGGAACTGAAAAATCAGATAATTATATAGTTTGAAAATCATTGCTTTAGAAATATTTCCAATTGTTCCGATTGTGATTATTGGGAAAAAAGTTGTTTAATTGCTAGTTAGCATCTTTAAAATACTATAGACTATGAGATCAGCTGCTGGTTTTTAAAATGCAGACTTCAGTCTTCAGACTTTAAATCGTCATTTAGGGCAAATAAATAGAGTTCTTGCTTTCTAGATAGTTAGTAAGATTACTATTACATTAACCGATGTGAGAACTTTATATTCATATATAAGAGAAAACTAGATTTGTGACTTAACCTTATCATATGGTGAACAGTTTATCTCTTATTGACTTTTGCAAATAAATGAATAATTACAAGCTTTAAAAAAATTCAGCATTAAAAATAAATATCTGAATTATAATATTATGATTAGATGGTGCCTCATCAGAAGGCCTCTGGCTTTGACAAGAGAAAAATGGAATGTTTCTAAGTGTATTGAAATTGTAGTCACTGCAGCCTAAACTTGTCTTTCAGGCAGATAATTGCTTTTCATGCACCTTAGAAGTGGGTATAAATTGAAATTTCAAATACTGATTATGGATGATGTTTGTCCCCTGCAAAATGGAACTGATAAGAAGCTTACCTGAAAGTTCCACATGTCCATTTTAAAACATTAGAATGCCTTTGGTACAAAACAAAATGTTTGACTTGCATTTTACTTTTTATTTTTTTGCATTGAGTGTTCAGTTTAGGATATATTTTTTTATGTATCGAAGAAAGTTCCATCATCCCCCAAAATTTATTCTTGACTTTTATCTTCATGGATTAGAGTACAATTCTAAAAATCCATTTAGGTGATAATACATTGTCCAGATCCTCCTGGCAACCGTATCCTAAGAGACAAATGAATCCCATATTAACAGTACAAACCACCTATTCAATAGACAGAAATAATCCAGTGTGAACTATGATTTTGATAGAAGAAAAATCCTGGCCTGAATCATGTTTATTACTTAATAAATTACTTACAAATGCTCCCAACATATGTGTTAAGATCATGCACAATAACTAACTCTCTTTTTGGCTTAGTAAAAAAATACTCCTTAATAAGGATGAAATATTCCCTTTGAGAACAGGTAATATGTGTAAATGCCCTGTTTGGTAAGCCCTCCATCTCTCAATTTTCCTCCTTCCCCCACTATCCCAGTACCAGGCACACTGTCCTTCATGTAATGTTGCTAAGTAGTTATTTACTGATTGCTGTGATTGACATGACCAAACCCTACCCTTTAAGAACATATTTCTTATACTTTGATTGAAACAAGAAAACAGAACCATTTTTATAACAATTAGCTACTTTTAGCAAATTTTACTTGAGTACAATGGATGATATTATTTCTGGCAAAATGTTAGTACAGATGAAAATATGTTTAGGTATTTGCATATTTAGAATGAAATGGCTCTTATCAGCTCTGTAAATCATAGCCTACTTCCATAGGCTGACTTTAGACATAGATCTTAGTTATGATATGAATTCTTGAGATTTATTTTTAACATAGTAGAATTTCCATTATTAACTAGCAGTTGGCTCTTCAAAGTTGTTACTTTTGGAGATGAAGCTGCTATTACCAACGCACAAAAATTACAGAATTGATTACAGTGTCAGTTGATGGCTTAAGATAAAATAAACCTCTTTATGACTACACGTCATTTTTAAAATCAAAATAATGGTAACGTTTGTTCACTTGTTAACCCAACTTGCTGACAAGTCTTGGCTCTAAGTGACTTTTGGCCATTTCCTAAAATTGCATTTATCTAAGAAATATATAAAATTCCCCCCAATGATGATGTTTAAATAAACTTTCCTTAGACCTTTTCTGAAAAGGAACTCTAAAAATGTGAGAGACAATGCTCATTTGATGGTAATATAGAATAAATAAAAGTTAAATTAAAATGGGACTTTGAAGATAACGTAATAATATAATCCTAGCTCACATTTCACTGATGAGAACACTGAGAAGGAAATGACTTGTGTAGGACCAGACATTTAGGTAGTAAACTACATTTCATGATATTTAGTTCATTCTTCTCTGACATATTTCCTTTAAAATTAGATATACATGTTACTTATATATTTTGAAAAGTCAGTCACTTCATTTCATATTTATACATTGTACATTATTTCTTAAAACAGAAGTACATAAAATTATTTCAATGTACCTTTTGTCTCTACTTGTTCCTTTTCCTTGATGAAAATTTAAACATGATTGTACTTTATAGCATGTGATTCAAGAGGACTTACTTGATGAGTCTTAGCTTTTCAAATAGAGGCAAATTAGTGGCTTTCATGGTCAGAATATATATAGGTGAGGAAGATTTTCTAAGTAGCAGCATTGCTATATAGTTTATTGAAGCCAGAAGATGAGCGAAGACAATTTGTTCTGTCGCTATTTTTAAAATGTCACTTGTTCAACAAATTGTTTTAAATACCAAATTGAAAAAGGGTTTGGAAACATCAATAGAAAAAAAAATTTCAGACAAAGAAAAATTTAAGATATTCATGAATGCAGTAATCTGTATACAGGATATATGTAATAGGCTTTTTCACCTTGTATATTTCTTGGATTTTGATATTTAAATATTTTATGGGATTGATATGATTCAAGTATTATCAAAATAAAATATTTTACAACATTTTGAAAGTTTCTTTGATTCAAATAGCCATAATGCAGTAGACTGAGTTAGATATTTTGTTTAAATTCATTTTTTTTTGGAATAATTATATTGCCTTTGCAGAAACAAGCTAAAATTGATGAGCAGAAAATTCTATTAGTAAATTGATTTTCAGGTGGCTTTTTTTTTTTTTTTTTATTTTGTCTTTTTTTCCGTGTCTGGCAACGGATCGCAACCCTCAGTGTCGCCCCCGCACCGGACCGGGGACCGGCAACGGGACTGCAACCCTCGGTGTCGCTCCCGCGCCTCGCTCAGCCAGTGAGCGGGAACCGGTCTGTATGTGGGATCCGAACCCTCGGGCGGGAGCGCCGCCGCGCTTCCCAAGCGGCGCACTATCCAGTGCGCCACCGGGCCGGCCCTCAGGTGGCTTTTTATACTCTGATTTAAAATGTAGTATATTCTTCCCTAAGACTGGCCTTTCTTCACGAGGACTGTTACTGCTGGTTCATAGGACATAATGTTTTTGGCTCTTAAATAGTAGCACTTTGTAGATGGTTAAAAATGTCTGTTGATAGAATGTTAAGTGATGCATTTCCTTTTGGGGACTCATTTTATAGAATAACATTGTGCAGAAAATGTTCTTTAAAAATGAGTTATTTTTATATTAGAATCAAAACTAGAAAACTTGTTAAACAACCTATAAATAGCTGTTGCTAAATATGAAACTCAAATCAAAATTTTTCCTTATTCTCTTAGTTAATCTACTTTCCTTCATGATTTACAAGAATGAAACATGGAGAGTTTTAAAATTTTAAAAATATGAGTTTGCTTAATAAGGACATACATTTAGATAATATATTATATATACATATTTTGATGTGTGCTTTCCTTAAGAACCCCAGCTTCTCATTTTTGTCTTATGAATAATATCAATGGAAAAATAGATACATGACCCTAAATTGTATGCTGAATTTAAAAAAAAAAAAAAGTTTCAGTCAAAAGTTTTGATAATAGTGACCAGTCAAGAAGAAAGACACAAAATTTATGAGAGAAAAAACTTCAATAACTCTTAATTATAGTGGCCATAGGAAACACTCATATGAACATTCTGAAACCAGAGAAAAACAAATCCTTAGTTATTTTTTAAATATTTATTTTTTCGGTGGCTGGCTGGCATGGGGAACTGAACCCCTGACCTTGGTGTTACAAGGTTGTGCTGTAACCAGCTGAGCCAACCAGCCAGCCCCAAATCTTAGTTATTTTGTGAATACAACATTCTATGTATACTCAATTGCAGAATTATAAAATGTGTAAAATAGAAGGATTTACATTTGTAACAAATGCTGGTTTAAATTATTTGGTTTACAATTATTTAGAAAAACTTGCCTGATCCCTAGAGTGTAATAGAACACTATTCTGCTTATTATTGCTTGTTATCAAAGCAGCAGCAATGATACAATTAATACCTGGTCAATGCAATATTAATGTGTTGGACGTACAACTCTTCATTTGGTAATGTCTTGACCTTCTCTTCCTCACCCATAATCACTGCCAGAGCAAGGACCAGCAAAAGTACTAATCACAAAACTAGGGTGACACCTGGCACAATGACAGTTGATTAGAAGGTTTGCATATAGGGAAAGTATACTTTGAATCAGAAGCTAAAATGAATTTCTGCATTGCAGCAGAAAGAAGGTGAAGAGGAGTACAGAGTTTGTCATGATATATTTATTTAGTTCCTGTAGACAAAATGTCTATGATAAAAATTTTATTTTGGATAATGGCATGCCCAAATTATTTGGAAATAGATATCAAATGTTCTAGCTTACCTAATTTCATTTCACTTGTTGCAGAGGTTATCTAAAATACAGCCATACAGAAATAAACAACGAGGTTCTATCTGGTGGCAATCTTGAAAACGCATCTCACCTCTCATATCTCCAACTACAAAAAGCATAATTGAAAGAGGACTTAGCCATTGCACTCAAATCCATGTTAGCATTTGCACTAAGGCCATGACTCCTATTCTCCCCATGTCTTAGGCTATTAAAGCAGGCTTATTTCTGAGAGATACGGGCCGTCCCTGATAGGAAACTTTGGCTGGGAGACTCCCCAGTAGTAATGCCGAACTTTCCTTGGAACTGATTTGGAACTGATCTGCAGTCTAAGACTCTTCCATCTTTCCCCTTTCCCCTCGCTTCTCCTTTCCCTTGTTTCCCCTTTCCCTCTTCCATTCCCTTCTTCATTTGGGGTCAGATCTGCATTTCTGGCTGATGGCTCTCCAGTAAAAGAAAGTATTCTCCAGCTGCCTCCTTATCTTATTGGTGATTACTCTAATACCTTTTTTCTATGTTTAATCCCATTTTGGTGTCTGTTGCTAGGAAGACCCATGCCAATATGTATCCCTATCTAATGTTTCGTTCGATTGCAAAAATTCTCCTAATGTAGCTCTTGGATATTTCATCTAACTAGACTAGCTTATATTCTTACAACATATTTGCATTATTGTTTAAAAACTGAAAGCTAATGCCCACAACATAAGACTTTACAAAATTAAGACACAAATGTTCTTTGAAAACTCCCTAGCAAAGTCAGATTACTGTGATCTTTACACATTTTTAGTGCTGCACTATTCTAAAAGCATGTGTTCATGCATTTCCAAAAGCTAGCTTCTCAGCATGGAATCATCTCTCCTTTCTCTCTCCTGTGAACTCTTATACATCTTTTGATATCCTACTTCACTTTCAGCAAAAGTTAGTAGTTTCTTCACCTAGAATTCCAACATACTAATGTATAATGAGACAGTATTAAAACAGAGTAGTCTTTATCAGAAAAGACAAAGACGTGTTCCTTCATAAACACAGTGACTTGCTTATGTAGATTCAAAACAAAATGTACTAAATTCAAATTTGGGAAAAGTAGCTGTGAAAAAGGCAAGGCATTTTGGAGGTGAGGTGAGGGAAAGTTTTCGTATTAAAATTTTAGAAAAGGAAAATATCTACAAATAATTTCACGTGGATATTATGTGAGTGACAGTATAAAGTCAATATTGTATTTTAGTCCTTGCATAAGGAGCTTGCCACCCATCTTTGACTCTCCCAACTCAATCATCACTTTTCTCTGTTGCCCACTTTTTAATTCCATGAACTTGCTTTAAACTCAAGATAATAACCAAACTTAACTTTTTCCTTATCAATTCACCCAATCAACAATTTTCTCTCTGGCTTGGCTCTGTCATTTAATTTGTGACATTAATCAGGCAGGCTTGAAACTCCAGGGTCACATCTGACAACTTCCTCTATGTGATTTCTTATTTCCAGGCGATCATGTATGAATTCTTCTGAAATAGTTGTAATTCATTACTTCTTGTTTGTTATCACAGCCTCTAGCCTGGTTCAGGTCCTTATAGCCTCCTTATGGAGATTCTGGAACAAATGTTTGACTTTGCATTTTGTGTGCATTCTCTTTATATTTTGTTTAGGGTGGCTGGCTGGTACAGGGAGCAAACCCTGGACCTTGGTGTTATCAGCACCACAATCTAACCAACTGAGCTAACCTGCCAGCCCCTGCATTCTCTGAGTGACTCTGATTCCAGTGGTCATCATCTCACACCATGTGAACCGTTGCTATATTTTGCCAAAACTTAAATTTTTCTGGTAAGCAGTGCTTTTCTTTGCTGCCTCTTTGGATGTGTCTATGTTGTCTTCACACCAGAAACAATTATTTCCATTCATTCCTTCCTTCCTTCATTCATACAAACCTATTCCTATTTGTGCTGCAAATAACTGCCCCATTCAGCTTTCCATAAAACAAATGTTCCTATTTTCTTTTCATAAACATTTGCCTAGGCAGTTGGAACAAATATTTTACACCTGGTGATATTCATTTGTCGCTATTTATTTATGGTTTGTATGTAACCATAAAGAAAAGACTCAACAAATTGCCTTTGGCAAATCCTTCGGCTATTTAAAAATTTCATATGGTTCTCACATGCAGTCCTTTAGATGGATCTAGAAGCTAATACCATTTTAATGCAAAGTTGCCTTTCATGGTTGATGATATTATTATCAAATGTGTATAGTAAGAGGTCATCCAAGGAATTAAACATTGTACACAGATGTGAGTCGTAAGGTCCCTTAACTGTGTTCTGGAATAGCCATTAAAATATTTGGCAAAAATGTTTTTGGAATGCTTACTGATTGGACCTACTGGAGTAAAATATTTGTTCAAAATAGTTAATCAGCAAGTACTGTAAGCAGAAGCCATCTGTGAGCCTGGATGCCCACTTCTGCCTTTGTAATTTCTCCAGTTTGAAGAACATCGGGAGTAGGCTGACCGTTATTATCTGAAACATTCTTCTCTCTAATATCCGTAATCCTAACATGCTTCCCGAACTTCTCTTCTAACCTAAAATATCCTCGTTTGTCCAAAACCTGAGCTATCACAAAAACAATGTTCTTCTTGATACTCACTTGGCATCTGGTGTCTATCTAAACGCACATATGGTGCACACGTGGTGAACGTGCATCAATGACCCAAGAGAGTGGTAAAAACTTACCCCCAAAGATGATATCCTTGTTTGACTTCCTCCCTTTTATAAGGTGTAAATCAAGTGTCATTCCAGAAATGAGTAGTTTTTGCAATAATGATGGAAATAAAGTTTGTGTGTATGAAATAGAATTGAATGGCTTGAGAACATATAAAAATAAAACAGTAAAGGGGTAAATAACATAACAACATGACATTTTCCCTCCAAATTCTTTACTTAGTAATATTTACGTTATAACCCCAGCAGTTTGAGTTGTGGATTCTTAGATCAATATGAAAGTATATAAAGAGGAAAAAAAAATCAATCTTTGCAACACCACTGATTTTCTTCTCTGTCTTTGCTTAGTATCATTAATAGTGTAAGATATTGATTCTGCTTTAAAAATAACAGTTCTACAGACAGTATCCCAGGGTTGAGATCGCTGATCATTTTAATTTTCTTTAAAGGTGATTTTGCAATCAATGTTCACTACACAAAGATGATGTTCCAGGAACCAAATGAAATCGGGCTGTTTTTAACTTGTCACATTTTTCAGCCTCCTCCTTAAACACGATCATGGAAGTATTCAAGTGAAAAGGAGGAATGATGGCTTAAATGTTTGAGAATGACTCCTGGTCCTGAGATGTTATGCTATGCCTAAAATTTCCATTTGAAATTGTCAGTGGATAATTCCTTTCTGTAGTTAATAAATCACAGGCATACTACACATTCTTTACTTGACATAAGAGTTTTACATTGAATTACGTTTCTTTTCAAGGTTCTTCTTTGTCATCTTAAAATGCATTGTATTATAGTAGAGAACCCAGGATAAGACACCTCCTCGTTTGACATTCAGTCTTTCCTCAAGTTTACAGACACTGTTCCCTGGAGAGCACAGCCAACTGTCTACCTCGTTTGGAGACCCCTTTCCAGCACTGAGTTCCTCTCTATTTGTCATCTTTCTGTAATCTTCTGCTTCTTTTCTCTCTTTTTCTAAATTGAGACCTCCTACACTGCAAGTGTGTTTTTTCCCCCCAGAAGATAAGAATATTGGGTAATATTCCTATCTGTGAAACTATTAGGAAATCCAAAGAATCACTGGAAAGATGGCCATAGGTAAGGATGTCAGGGCATGATGAAATAAAACTAGGTAAGTTTTATGCTAATTGAGCCTAACTGCATATACTATAGAAAATGCATTAGTCTTCTGATGCCAAATGTCCAGCCAGATGGTGTTCCTCGTCTGACAAGAGTGTGGATCTAAAAGATGTCCTGTGATAGCTTTATAATGCCCCCTCCCCGCAATTTAGCCCAGTCCTACACTTATGCCCACTTTTAAAGCTCTGGCAAAAGACATATAGAGTAATTTTGTCCTGCATAATGCACAACATTTTAAAAACATAGTTCCCAGAAAAATGCTATTGAGCTTTTTCACTGAATATTAATAGATTAGAGAGTATGGTTATTATAATGATCCTTTTTTTAAAAAAGATAGAACTTTAAAAGCATAAAATGATTTTATCTCATAGATTTTACTTATACTTCAACCCTAACATAGTTTGAGTAAATTATGATCAAATTTGAATCCTATCATAACAAGGAACCCAGTTATCACAGATGAGCTTTTTTAAGAACTTTACATAGTACAGTCTACTATATCTGGCCAAGACAGTAGTGATGATATGAGGTGTTTCATTTGATAATAAAAAGATATTGTAATAGGAAAATGAGTCTCCAAAGAGAAATCTTTTTGGCGCAAACGTACCATAGCCTATGTTTGAAAGGAAAAAATGCACTGGGCCCTTTTTTGTCCCACTATCATGCAACTCTTTAGATAGAGACCACTAAATAAGTAAGAGCATTTCATAATGAAGTGTATTTAGTATTTCAATAAGTTAAAAATAATCCAAGATAATTCTTGCCTCACTTCAAATTTTATTTTGTAGTAAAAAAATTATAGTGAGGTATAAATATATGCATATATATAATGTATGCATGTTATATACATATATGTAATGTGTAATAAGTTACAGCCTACCCAACACTCTCTGAAACAAACCCTGATCATATATTTGTAAGTTGTCTACATATTGAAAATTAGCATAGAAAAATAAAGCTGCATAGTATAAAATCGAAAAATTAATGAATGAAAATGAATTGCCTTAATTAGGAAAACAATAAGACTTCCTTCTATTATGACATCGGTATTTCAGTGTTCAAAGCATCCCACTAATGCTGGTGGTATACACCTTCATACTCATCCAAAATTACTTCTATTTTTTTTTTATTTTCTGCTCAATAATTATTTTTTGAGGACCCATACTTTAAAATGATTTTTGCTAAACTACATTGACAGTAGTTTGCCCTTATTTGCGGTTTTGCTTTCCACGTTTTGGATTACCTGTGGCCAACCACATTCAAATATATCAAATGGAAAATTCCAGAAATAAACAATTCATAAGTTTTACATTACATACTGTTCTGAGCATTGTGATGAGATCTCACACTGTCTTGTTCAGTCCTGACCAGGACATGAACCACCACTTTGTCCAACGTATCCACCCATTAGTCACTTAGTAGCTGTCTGGATTATCAACCTAATTATCATGGTATCAGGGTCATAGTGCTTGTGTTCAAGTAACCCTTATTTTACTTTATAATAGACCCAAAGTGCAAGAGTAGAGATGCTGGCAATTCAGATATGTCAAAGAGAAGGCATGAAGTGCTTCCTTTAAGTGAAAAGATAAACGTTCTTGACTTAATAAAAAGTAAAATCAAATGCTGAGGTTGCTAAGATCTACAGTAAGAACAAATCTTCTATCCATAAAATTGTGAAAAAAAAAGAAGTTAGTTATATCTGGGGTTTGGTACTATCTGCAATTTTAGGCATCTGCTGGGGGTCTTGGAATGTATCCCCCACAGATAAGAAGGGAACTACTGTATTCGATTCTTTCGAATTATAAAAGCAATATATGCACACTTTAGATTATTTAGCAAATACTCTCCTACTACCCAGAGATTCCTCCTTTTTTTGTTTTTAATATTTACTGATTACGTACTATATGGAGGGCACTCTGCTAAGTTCTATGGATTACAAAAACAAAAAAAAAGTGAAAAGATGCAGTTCCTACAGTAAGAGACATTTAGTACTAGTGGTGAGGTCAGACAGTTAGTGAGGAAATTAGAAGTCAATGAAGCAAAGGCCAAAGTAGGGGTAAGGGCAGGAGGGCCACTGATCAGTCCTGAAGGTCACAGATGAGGACCTGGAGAAAGTTATGTGCACTCTGCAATGTCTGACACGAGGAGGACTATTAACTTTTCCCTCAGTTTATATATTGATACAGTATTTACGTAATTCTGTTTTACCATATTTGCATTAATGTTTTTAGTAAATGTGGTTTTTATTTGAAAAAAAAATCCCCATTTTCCCCAGTTCTCCTTCTGGAATGTGTTTCCTGTCAGTGCTCCTTGATTCCCCCTAACAGGCATTAGAATCTTAGCATATCGCATACTACTTACTCTAAAGGTCCACCTTTGGGAAGTAGCAGAGTTAGAAAGGCAGATCCAGTCTAGAGAATAATGTTATTGGGGAAAAAGAAATCACTAAAATCCTTTTCATATTATCTTTACTTCTATTTTCTTTTTTTTTTTTCTTATTTATTTATTTATTTATTTATTTATTTATTTATTTATTTATTTATTTATTTTTATTTTGTCAATATACAATGTAGTTAGTTATTGTGTCCCATCACCGAAACCTCCCTCCCTCCTCCCTCTCCCCCCTCCCACCCAGATGTGTCCCCTCCATTTTCTTGTTGTAAGAGCTTCAAAAAAAAAAAGTTGAGGTTGTTAAATCCTCTTCTCCCCGCACCCCCAGTTTTTGTTGTTGTTGTTGTTGTTGTTGTGGCTGTTTGTTTGTTTTTGTGTGAGTGTGTGTGAGAGTGTGTGTGTGTGTATGTGTGTNCAAGTTTTTTATTATTTTGGACTGTGTCTTTCACATTAAAATATTTCCCAAGTGTTGGATTTAAGAGTGGAGCACTAAAATTATGATTGAAGGCCAGGTGCTCCTCGGTGGTCTATGCTGTAGGGTGATCTCGCTGGCCAGTTTGGAAGGCACTCCCAATAACAGAATTGTTAGGTGTTCCCTCTTAGCTGGTTAGATTCTCCAGAGGAGGATTCTCCTGCACAGAGGGTATGAGCCTGGTTACCCAGCTTCTAGGAGCTGAGTGGGGAAGAGAACGTGACTGAGCATGTGTTAAGTCAGCTCTTTTGATCTGTTTCTGCATGATGTTTCCACCCTCAGCTCTGCTTGATATTCCACCCAAAGACATTCTATTCTTCTCCAGAGAACAAAATTTCTGATTTCTGCTGGGGGATTGGTGGGTGGTTGGAGAGGGTCTGGGGCTATCTAAAAACTTTTTAAAAATTTTATTCATTTATTATTATTTTTGACTGTTAGAACTGCATTTATTTTTTATTATTGTAATTAAAAAATTTTTTTTTGTCAATATACAATGTGGTTGATTATTGTGGCCCATTACCAAAACCTCCCTCC
>NW_007735176.1:7347-9523 GCF_000696425.1 Galeopterus variegatus | reverse complement strand
GTTATGCCTCCAGCTTTATTTTTTTTGCTCAGAATTGCTTTGGCTATGTGTGGTCTTTTGTCATTCCATATAAATATCTGGATAGTTTTTCCATTTCTGAGAAATCTGTCATTGGAATTTTGATGGGGATTGCTTTGAATTCGGATATAACTTTGGGTAGTATGGACATTTTCACAATGTTGATTCTTCCCATCCAAGAGCATGGGATATCTTTCCATCTTCTTTTATCTTCTTTAATTTCTCTCAGCAGTGGTTTGTAGTTCTCATTATAGAGATTTTTCCCATCCTTGGTTAACTCTAATCCTAAGTATTTTATTTTTTTGGTGGCTATTGTAAATGGGCAAGCTTTCTTGATTTCTCTTTCTGCATGTTCACTATTGGAGAATAGAAATGCTACTGATTTTTGTGTGTTGATTTTGTATCCTGCTACATTGCTGAAATCATTTATCAACTCCAAGAGTATTTTTTGTAGAGGCTTTAGGCTGTTTGATATATAGGATCTTGTTATCTGCAAACAGGGAGAGTTTGACTTCATCTTTTCCAATCTGGAAGCCCTTTATTTCCTTCTCTTCTCTGATTGCTCTGGCTGATACTTCCAACACTATGTTGAATAGGAGTGGTGAGAGTGGGCATCCTTGTCTGGTTCCTGTTCTTAAAGGAAAAGCTTTCAGTTTTTCCCCATTTAGGATGATATCGGCTGTGGGTTTATCATATATGGCTTTAATTATGTTGAGATACTTTCCATTTATACCTAACTTGTAGAGAGTCCTTATCATGAATGAGTGTTGAATTTTATCATATGCTTTTTCAGCATCTATAGAGATGATCATATGGTCCTTGTGTTTGATTTTATTGATATTCTGTATCACATTTATTGATTTGCATATGTTGAACCAACCTTGCATCCCTGGGATGAATCCCACTTGATCATAGTTTTGCGTATGTGCTGCTGTATTCTGTTAGTTAGCATTTTATTGAGGATTTTTGCATATATATTCATCAAGGCTATTGGCCTGTAGTTTTCTTTTTTAGTTATATCTTTACCTGGTTTTGGTATCACGGTGATGTTTGCTTCATAGAATAAGTTTGGGAGAATTCCCTCTGTTTCAATCGTTTGGAATAGTTTGTAAAGAATTGGTGTCAATTCCTCTTTGAATGTTTGGTAAAATTCTGCTGTGAATCCATCTGGTCCTTGGATTTTCTCTGTTGGAAGCCTTCTGATAAAAGCTTCAATCTCTTTTATTGTTATTGGTCTGTTCACATTTTCTACGTCTTCATGGTTCATTTTTGGGAGCTTGTGTGTGTCCAGAAATTTATCCATTTCCTCCAGATTTTCACATTTGTTGGCATATAGTTGTTTATAGTAGTCTTGAATGATTCCTTGTATTTCAGACGTACCAGTTGTATCATCACATTTTTCAATTGTAATTTTTGTTATTTGGGTCTTCTCCTTTTTTTAGTTAGCTGTGCTATTGGTTTGTCAATTTTATTTATCTTTTCAAAAAGCAACTTTTTGATTCATTGATCTTTAGTATCATTTTTTGGGTTTCAATTTCTTTAAGTTATGCTCTGATCTTAATGATTTCTTTCCGTCTGCTCACTTTGGGTTTAGATTGTTCTTGTTTTTCTAGTTCTTTAAGGTGAAGTATTAGGTTGTTGACTTGCCATCTTTCCATTCTTCTGAAGAAAGCATTTAACGCAACAAGTTTCTTAGTACTGCTTTTGCAGTATCCCACAGGTTTTGGTATGATGTATCATTGTTTACATTAGTTTCAAGAAATATTTTGATTTCTTGTTTGATTTCTTCTTGGACCCGTATGTCATTAAGTAGAATGTTGTTTAATTTCCACTTGTTTGTATAGTTTCCAGAATTTTGCTTGTTATTGATTTCTAATTTTAATCCATTGGGGTCTGAAAAAATACATGGGATAATTCCAATTTTTTTGAACTTGTTGAGACTTGATTTGTGACATAACATGTGATCTATCCTGGAGAATGATCCATGTGCTGATGAGAAGAATGAATATTCTGAGGTTGTTGGATGGAATGTTCTGTAGATATCTGCCAAGTCCAGTTGGTCTAGAGTGTTGTTTAGATCTTGTGTTTCTCTGCTGATTCTTTGCCTAGATGATCTGTCCTATATTGACAGTGGGGTGTTCAGGTCCCCTGCTATTAT
>NW_007735176.1:4373-6385 GCF_000696425.1 Galeopterus variegatus | reverse complement strand
GTTATATCTTTACCTGGTTTTGGTATCAGGATGATGTTTGCTTCGTAGAATGTGTTTGGAAGCATGGGATAATTCCAAGTTTTTTAATTTGTTGAGACTTGATTTGTGTCCTAATATGTGATCTATCCTGGAGAATGATCCATGTGCTGATGAGAAGAATGAATATTCTGAGGTTGTTGGATGGAATGTTCTGTAGATATCTGCCAAGTCCAGTTGGTCTAGAGTGTTGTTTAGATCTTGTGTTTCTCTGCTGATTCTTTGCCTAGATGATCTGTCCTATATTGACAGTGGGGTGTTCAGGTCCCCTGCTATTATGGTATTAGTGTCTATTTCCTTTCTTTAGGTCTAACAGAGTTTGCTTTATAACTCTGGCTGCTCCAACATTGGGTGCATTTATATTTATGATTGTTATGTCTTCTTGATGGATCAATCCTTTTATCATTCTGTAGTGTCCCTCATTATCTCTTTTTATTGTTTCTAGTTTAAAGTCTATTTTATCAGATATAAGAATAGCTACTCCAGCTCGTTTTTCATTTCTGCTTGCATGGTAAATCTTTTTCCATCCTTTCACTCTTAGTCTATGTGAGTCTTTATGGGTGAGGTGGGTCTCTTGAAAGCAGCATATGGTTGGGTCCTCCTTTTAATCTATTCAGCCAATCTGTGTCTTTTGATTGAGGAATTTAACCCTTTTGCATTAAGAGTTGTTATTGAAAAGTTTCTCCTAGCATTTTATTGATTTTTGTTTGGATGTCTTAAGTGTCTTTTGTTCCTTTCTTTCTGATGCACTGTTTGTCTTCTGTATTTATTGGTTCCTTGGGTTGTAGATAATTTTTTTTTCGCTTTATTGTTGGCATTTTTATTTTACTAGTGGGTTTTGATTATTCTTGGGTTTTTATGGCAGTGATAGTTATTTTTCTGGTACCAAAACCCATAGTCCCTTGATAATTTCTTGTAAGGGTGGTCGTGAACTCCTGCAATTTTTGTTTCTATGAGAAATATACTTTTGGCCCTTCATTTTGGAAGGATAGGCTTATGGGGTAGAGTATTCTTGGCTGGCAATCTCTGTCTTTTAGANTTTTTTTTCGCTTTATTGTTGGCATTTTTATTTTACTAGTGGGTTTTGATTATTCTTGGGTTTTTATGGCAGTGATAGTTATTTTTCTGGTACCAAAACCCATAGTCCCTTGATAATTTCTTGTAAGGGTGGTCGTGAACTCCTGCAATTTTTGTTTCTATGAGAAATATACTTTTGGCCCTTCATTTTGGAAGGATAGGCTTATGGGGTAGAGTATTCTTGGCTGGCAATCTCTGTCTTTTAGTATTTTGAATATATCATCCCACTCCTTTCTGGCTTTTAGGGTTTTTGATGAAAAGTCTGATGTTAGTCTGATTGGGGCTCCCTTATATGTGATTCGATGCTTCTCTCTTGGAGGTTTTAAGAGTTTCTCTTTGTCTTTGAGTTTTGCCAATTTGACTATAACATGTCTTGGAGAAGACCTTTTTGGGTTGAATACAGTGGGTATCTTTTAGTTTCCTGAATCTGAAGATCTGTGTCTTTTTCTATACCTGGGAAGTTTTCTGCCACTATTTTGTTGAACATGTTTTCAATGCATTGTCCTTTTCCCTCCCCTTCTGGAATACCTGTGACTCCACTATTTGAGTGCTTAAGGTTGTCTGATATCTCTCTTAGATTTTCTTCAATGTTTTAATTCTTTTTTTTTTTTGTCTGTCTGTGTTATTTCAAACAGCCCATCTTCAAGGTCGGAAGTTCTCTCTTCTGCTTCTGCAAGCCTGCTGGTTAAACTCTCTGTTGTGTTTTTTTTTCGTTGGATGAATTCTTTAGCTTGGCAAGCTCTGCTACGTTCTTTTTAAGGGCATTGATTTCCTTGTACACAGGTCCTGTGTACTTTTCCTCATTTCATTGTGTTGTCTAGCTGATTTTTCTTGTATCTCATTTAGTTTCCTTAGAATTATCACTCAAAATTCCTTGTCTGACATTTCAAGGGCTTCTT
>NW_007735176.1:937-3670 GCF_000696425.1 Galeopterus variegatus | reverse complement strand
CGTGCTCTCGGCTGGGCTGGGGATCTTATGTAAACACTTTTTATCTAATCCCTGACTTCCATCCTTCCCTCCTTCCTGGCTACAGGGTCTGAATTTATCGCATAGATCATGTAGGATCTCCGAGTACATCATAGATGTCAACTGTCTCTTGTTTTGCCAATGGTAAACTCTGCTAATTGATTAAAATCTTGCATTGCAGAACTGTGACATGATCTCACAATCTTTCCCCTTTTCTCCCACTCTTTGTCCCCCCAAATTTTATTCTGAAAAATCTTAGACATCCTCATCTTAGTTCATTTTCTGTTGCTTTAACAGAATACCACAGAGTGGGCAATGTATAAAGAACAGAGGTTTATTTAGGTCACAGTTCTTGAGGCTGGGCGTTCACAGTGGATGGGCCAGTATCTGGGGAGGGTCTTAGTACTGTGTGCTCCCATGACAGATATGCAGAAGGGCACACAAACACGTTTGGAAGAGGGAAGCACAAGGGGCCAGTCTCGCTTTGCAACAACCCACCCTCCCAATAACAATATTAACCTATCAGTGAGGCCTCCACCCTCACGACTGACAGAATTGCTTCTTAAAGGCCTCACCTCTTAATACTGTAACAATGTCAATAAAGTTTCAACATGAGCTTCAGAGGTGATAAATATTCAAACCACAGCATCCCCACAAAAGTTGCTAGTGTAAGAAACACACACATTGCTTTCACTGAAATTCACCAGTTGTTAACATTTTCTTATATTTAAACCTAATCCCTCCACCCCTTTTCTTTGCTGAGCTGTTTTTGAGTTAGTTGTAGAGGGCATGACATTTTAGTCCTAAATATATTCACATATATTTTCCAAGAGTGAAAACACTCTCCTGCACAATCACAACAAAATGATTACACTTAGTGTATTAGTTTCCTGTTGCTGTTATAACAAATCACCACACACTGTGGCTTAAAACACAAATTTATTATCTCACAGTTCTGGAGGTCAGAAGTCTGAAATGGATCTCACTGGGCTCAAGTCAAGGTGTCGGCAGGGCTGTGTCATCTCTTGATGAATCCATATCCTTTCTTTTCCCAGCTTCTGGAGGTATCCTGCATTCCTTGGCTCATGGCTCCATCCATATTCAAACCCAGCAATGGCTGACGGAGTTCTGTCACATCACATCACTCTGATGGTGACTCTCCACCTTGCTCTTCCATCTTTTCAGGACCCTGGTGATTACATTGGGTCTACCTGGATAGTTCAGGAAAATCACCTTATCTTGAGGTCAGCAAATTAGCATCTACACCCTTAATTCACCCTTGCCATGCAACCTAACATATTCACAGCATCTAGGTATTAGGATTTGAATATCTTTGGGAGGGGCATTATTCCACCTACTGCACTCAGGAAATTTCACTTTGTTCTAGTACAATTATTTAATGTCCTTTGAGGCTGGCTTTTAAAAAAATCTGGTCCAATGAATGATCATGCAACCCACTTAACTATTATGTCTCTTTTAATCCAGAACAGTTTCTCAGCTTCTTTTGTCCTTCATGATTGACATTTTGATGTGTGTAGGTCAGCTGTTTTGTGGAGTCCCCAACATGTAATTTTGAAAATTCTAATTTTTTTTGTTTGTACTGATCCAATGGTCCAGACTTAAGTCATGAAGCTGCTAGTCTTTCTTTAAGTTTCAGGAAAAGAGGTGTATTTTCTAATAGCACAACCAGGAAGCATCTCCCACACACTCCCTGGCTAATAGACGTGAGCAGAAGGGCCTTTGCAGCCAGTTAAAGTGAGCAACTGAAGGGCAAGTCATGGTAATAGATTATTTTTTTCCATTTGGCTGAAATGTACCTTTTGTCCCCTGAAATATTACGTTGTCAAGCAGTACAGAAACAACATTTCTCAGGTTGGCTCCCCTGCTGTTATGCATTTTCACCAACATACTAGTAATTTCCCCAAACTCACATGAAAAGTCAAGGAACCTTTAAATTGGCCATTTGCATCATAACACCATATTTCCTTTATCCCTTCTTCTCCCCATCTCATTTTGTTGACAGCTTTTCATGTTTTGGAACTCCAGACTACTGGAGGGGAGCATTCTCTCTCTTGAACTTTCATTTCTTCAAATTGTTGAAAATATCCATAAATTGTTTCATCTGATTCCTTTAACTGGCTAAACGTATGCATGTGTGTATATATTTTTTTCTCTCTTTTTTCTGGTACAAAAATTATTTGTCTTCCATGGGTGCTTCGCTAAAATATGTAATTTGTATTTTTGGTAAAGGTAGTGGAATTTTTTCATATTTTTCTTTCAAAGCTATTTAGCTGAAGTGGTGTTTAGAATGGGTTATCTAGAGTGGAAACTACCTAGCAAGTTTGAAAAGAGCTTGTCATTATTGCATGTCGTCCAAGCCAAGCACTGTACTGGGAACTTGGAACATTATTTCCAGTCCTGAGAACAACCTGGCCAGGCTGACATTGTAAGAGGCTCCTGAATGTATAAAGCACTTACTTTCTCTTTTCTTTTTCAGTTGGCTTAAAGCTGTTTCTTAATAAAATAACTGTTTTCTTCAAATACATAGGGTTTATCATACTCAAAAACATTCCATTAAATAAATTCTCACATTTTTTTTCCTTTTTGTCTTTTCTCGTGACCGGCAATGGATCGCAACCCTCAGTGTCGTGTCTGTACCGGACCAGGACCAGCAACGGGATCGCAACCCTTGGTGTTGCACCCGCACCTCGCTCA
>NW_007735176.1:0-921 GCF_000696425.1 Galeopterus variegatus | reverse complement strand
CCCTTCTTCTCCCCATCTCATTTTGTTGACAGCTTTTCATGTTTTGGAACTCCAGACTACTCGAGGGGAGAATTCTCTCTCTTGAACTTTCATTTCTTCAAATTGTTGAAAATATCCATAAATTGTTTCATCTGATTCCTTTAACTGGCTAAACGTATGCGTGTGTGTATATATTTTTTTCTCTCTTTTTTTCTGGTACAAAAATTATTTGTCTTCCATGGGTGCTTCGCTAAAATATGTAATTTGTATTTTTGGTAAAGGTAGTGGAATTTTTTCATATTTTTCTTTCAAAGCTATTTAGCTGAAGTGGTGTTTAGAATGGGTTATCTAGAGTGGAAACTACCTACCAAGTTTGAAAAGAGCTTGTCATTATTGCATGTCTTCCAAGCCAAGCACTGTACTGGGAACTTGGAACATTATTTCCAGTCCTGAGAACAACCTGGCCAGGCTGACATTGTAAGAGGCTCACTGTATTTCTATGTTATCAGTTGTAATGTCTTCTTATTTCATCTTTGACTGAATGTATAAAGCACTTACTTTCTCTTTTCTTTTTCAGTTGGCTTAAAGCTGTTTCTTAATAAAATAACTGTTTTCTTCAAATACATAGGGTTTATCATACTCAAAAACATTCCATTAAATAAATTCTCACATTTTTTTTCCTTTTTGTCTTTTCTCGTGACCGGCAATGGATCGCAACCCTCAGTGTCGTGTCTGTACCGGACCAGGACCAGCAACGGGATCGCAACCCTTGGTGTTGCACCCGCACCTCGCTCAGCCAGTGAGCGGCCGGTCTGTATGTGGGATCTGAACCCTCGGCGGGAGCGCCACCGCGCTCGCAAGCAGTGCACTGTAGCAGTGCGCCACCGGGCCGGCCCTAAATTCTCACTTTTAAAAGTGTGCATTATTTATTTATTTTGTGAC
>NW_007735175.1:70150-81589 GCF_000696425.1 Galeopterus variegatus | reverse complement strand
ATTTTCCCTCGAGGGTACTTGAAAAAGTTTGCAGAAAAATGGAATTAAAAGATAATACAAATTTTTCCATGAACTTTTTGAAGACCCCTTGTACAAATAAGTATATAATATATGTATACTTTAGGGAATTTTTAAAAACACACACAAATCCCCCAGACATCCCTGTGCCCATCCTCCAGCTAACAGAACATTCCTGACACACTGCAGCCCTCATGAGCCCCTCACCCACCTCATATCCTCATCTCCCCGCTCACCTCCCCCCACCCAAGAAGACCACTCCTGCACTGCATCTGTCTTTCCTTTGCTTTTTGTCTTGTTGTGTCTGGGTTCTTTCTGCTTTTATCATATGTATACATATATTTCTAAACAATACGTTGTGTGTATTTTTGAACTCTGTAGAAAGGTTAGTATTATTTTGGACTCTGTAGAAATGAAATCTCTGTTCTTCTGTAACTTGCTTTCTCCCCTTACATCTTAGTGAGATGCCTCGTTGTTGATATTTTTGGCTTTAGCTTGTTCACTTTCACGACTACAAAGTATTCTGTTGTATGAATGCGCCGCAACGTAGCCATTCTCCTGTCAGTGGGCATCTGGGTTGTTTATTGAATGTTTTCAGCAAACATCGCTGCAGGAACATTCTTGTGAATGTCTCTGGTGCACATGGGAAGAGTTCTTTGGGATGTTTGTCTAGGAGGGGAATTGCTGGGCTGGGGGGTAGCGCATCATCCACTGTACTAAGTAATGCCAATTCATTGTCCCACCAGTCGTTTCTAATGTCGTGCATCCTTGAAAACACTTGTATTTGATTGGCTTTTCAAATTTGCCAGTCTGATGGGAATAAAATGACATCATGGCTTCAATTTGCATTTTGATGACTGTTAATGAAGTTAGGCATTTTATGTGTCCTTTTAAATGTTAAATGACCATTTGTGTTTTCTATTCTGTGAAATACTTATTTATGTCTTTTTGCCCATTTTACTTTTAGAATACTTTTATTTTAGGAGTCCTTTATATATTCTAGCTACTAATCTAATCCTTTGACAGTTGTATATTGGAAATGTCTTTTCCCAATTTGTCTTTTTCTTTATGATGTTGTTTAATGAAAACAAATTCTTTTTTTTTTTTTTTTTTAAAAAGATGACCGGTAAGATTTACTTAACCCTTGACTTGGTGTTGTCAGCACCACACTCACCCAGTGAGCAAACCGGCCATCCCTATATGGGATCCGAACCCGTGGCCTTGGTGTTATCAGCACCGCACTCTCCCGAGTGAGCCACAGGCCAGCCCTGAAAACAAATTCTTAATTTTAATGTAGTCAAATGTGTTCATCTTAATTATGGATTGTGATTTGTTTCTTTTTTTTTTTTTTTTTTTTTTTTTTTTTGGCTAGCCAGTATGGGGATCTGAACCCTTAACCTTAGTATTACAACACCGTGTCTAACCAACAGAGCGACCCTGCCAGCTGTATCTTGGTTAAGAAATCCTTCCCTAACTTGAGGTCATTATAATATTCTTCATGTTTTCTCCTAAAATCTCTAATTTTACTTTGCACATTTAGGACTTAATGTGAGATGGATTTTGGACTTATATGTAAAGTGATTTTTAATACGTGGTGTGAGGTAAGCTTTATTTTTTCCCCTTACGAATACTCAGTTGTCCTAGGATCTTTCCCTGCTGTTCTGCACGGCCACCTCTGTCATACTTAACACGCCGATACATATGTCAGTCTGTTTCAGGGCTCTCTATCCTGTTCCACTCTGTTTTTGGCTTTCCCTAATATATCATAGCATTTTAATGTCTGCAGCTTTCACAAGTTTTGATCAGTGATAGTGCAAAACCTCTCTCCCCACTTGGTTCTTTAAAGAGTCTTTCACTATATACTGAAGAATCTGCTTGTCGAAGTTTCTATTGGAATTACATTGAATCTATAGATTATTCTGAGAGAACTGACATCTTTGAGATATTGAGTCTTTCTTTAATAAACATGGTATAGCTCTCCTTTTGTTTGTCTTCTTTAATACCTTTCAGTATAGTTTTGTAATTTTCTTCATAAAAGTCCTTTGTTTGATATATCCCTAGTTATTTGTTGTTGTTAGCTATTAAAACAATATTTTAAATTCTAATTTTAACTCTTTGTTGCTGATGTATAGGAATGCAATTGATTATATTATCTCTGTGTTTTTGCTAAACCCATTAATTCCAATATTTTGTCTGTAGATTACTCAGGGTTTTTTATGTAGAAAATCATTTCAATTGTGAATAACAGTTTGGTTTGTTTCTTTCCAAACCCTACATTTTTTAATATTTTTCTTATCTTACAGCATTACATAAATTTTTAAGGGTGGCTTATTTTACACTATATGTATCTTCTGTAATTTGATCAGTCTCCTTTTTGAGCATATTCATAATTAATTACTTAGAATAATTCCTATATGTGTAATTGCTGATGGAAGAGAATACACATTCTTAGGGTTTTAATGTATATTGTCAAATTGTTCTTCAGGAAAGTTCTACACATTGTGATCTCATCACCATTTTATGAGAGTCTTATTTCTCCACACCCTTGCCAATCCCAGGGATTCCCATTCTTTTTAATGTTTGTCAAATGATTAGCCAAAAATTATTATCTTAGTTTAATTTGCAATTTTTTTTACTTGTTGCTTATGTTAAACTTTTCCCATGTTTATTGTTAATCTGCATTTCTTCATTTCTAATTGATCACTCCCTTGTCCATTTTTTGATTGAAATGTTAGTCTTATTTTTATCTACTGGAATATATAAACATTTTTAACATAAAACCAGTAGTAATCTCTTATCAAACACTGTGCAAATACTTTTTCACTTTCCATACTTTATTTACTTTATATTTTATGTATATAATGTTTTTGACACAGTGAAATTTTTAGGTTATTTATGATCAAATCTGGTAATATTTTCCTTTATGTCTTCTGCATTTGGTGTCATTCTTAGAAACCCTAGTGGTCACTCAAGTGTCCATAGTTATTTTCTTCTGGTATCATTATAGTCTTATTTTATACATCATAGTGGTTAAAAACATGGGCTTTGTTGTCTTATGGTTCTAGATTTAATTCCTGATTCTACCAACTATTAGCTATGTTCATTTCTAAAAATTTGTTTTTCCATCCAGAAAATAGAAATATATACTCCTCAAGGAACAGTGAAAATTAAATGAGGTTTAAATATTTGTGTGTCATAGAGTGCCTAGCACATGGCAAGCACTTAATACATGATAGTTATACTTAAATTCATATGGAATATATCTTGGTGTATGGTGTGAGGTAGAGTTCTAATATCTTATTTTTTAAATATTTAATCAGTTGTCCCACAATCATTTTATCCTTTCCTTACTAATTTGAAATGCCTTCTTTAGCATACACTATCCTTTTCAGTCTCTTTCTGGACTTTCACTTCCATTCCGTTAATCTGCCTTGAAATACATACTGCATCAATTATACACTTTTATTTACTGTAGACATATGGGTTTTAAAAAAATATTTGCTATAGTAAGTCTCCCATTATATCCTTCTTTTAAAAATTTTTATTGCTCATCCTAGTAGAGTTGCACTGTGATCTCAGAAAATGTGACCTGTATTCTCTGTGCCCCATATTCAATATCTATAAATATGCTATGGCATTAGAAAAGGTTGTGCATTCTGTTCTCTCTTTGTCGGTATACATATATAAAAATATAGTTTGCAGATTTTGTTATTAAAAGTCTTCATAGTTTATTCTTTTCTACTGAAGTGGTCAATTAGTGAAAGAGATTTATTAAAATCTCCCACTATGATTTGGTTTCACCCATTCTCCTTTGTATTTATAAGAATTTTGCTTTTATTTAGTGCATTCAGGCTAATGACCAATATCTTCTTGGTGGCTTGACAATATACAGCCTTATACTTTTAGTCCTGAATTATATTGTCCATTAATATTGCTATATCTGGAATTTTTATTTTGTTAATCATATTTTCTTAATTCCCCAGAAATCCTTCTTATCTCTGGTTGTTCCTTTTACATAGCAGCTGGTAGCATCCTCTGGAATCTTCCTAAGAATGACCTCCTCCATTCCCTGAACTATTCATTTCCTCTGGGGCCATGTGACTTCTTTCTCTTGTCCCCTCAGTCATGCTGTTGGTTTCCACATGTGACAGGTGACCCCCAGTTGTTTTATAAAGGAAGGAGCAGGCAGTTTAGTCTCAAGAGGAAGCTTGCACCAGCAGTTGTGTGCCTTGTTTCCCCTGCGATCCTCTTCCCTAAATGGGGCGTTTGTGAACATGGATGATATTCATGACCTTGTTTTTAAACTTTGGACTTTATGGAGAGCTTCCTTTCTTTAGCACATAGTTCTAGGGTGTTGACCTGGGCAGGCGCTGCCTCTGCCTTCTGCTCAGGGTAACTGAAGTGGGGGTGGGTAGCAGCTAGCCCCACTGTTCTGAAGCAGTTCTTGAGCTAGTTCCCTTCCTAATTGCCCCTGTCCCATGTATTTGCACAGCCCCAGCTTGGAATCTTTGGGGATCTGCCCTTCCCTTGCTCCACGGCTTGCTCCCGTAAGTATGTCCTGGGTTGTAGTCTTCTCTCTTCTTGTGGATGTCATCATATCTGAGTCTACTTTCCCGGAATTCCTCATTATTTCTGGCCTGCTTGTTTTCCAGCATTATTGTGGATTCATTCTATATAATTATCTTTTTGTCTTTTTAAGAGATTTGGGTGGGAAGGGGAGATAGATGGGAGTGCTTAGCCTGCTGTCTTGATCTAATCCTAAGAACAATCTCAACTCGGTAAAAATAGTATGTGCACAGAAGTAATAATGGAAGGTGGTGCAACCAAACTATTAATGAGTGGTTACTTAGGTGTAATGGATTTATGCTTGATTTTTCTTTTCTGTACTTTTTTTGTCTCTTCTTATCTGTAAAAAAAAAAAAATTTTTTTTTCTTTTCAAAATAAAATAGCCCATGGATCCCCACTAATACCCTCGAAAAGATGGAGAACCTTAAGTTAGGAGTCAGGTATCTATAAATGATAAAACATTCACCATAGGGCCTTTGAGCCTCCTGTTTAGGTCTGTGGTCTTCAAACCTGGATGGCTGTCATAACATTCAGATTCTGGGGCCCCAGGTAATAAACCAGAATCTCTAAGGATGTGGGGCCCAGTAATCTGTTTTTAAAGTTCCTACAGGTGAACTTGACGATCGTTTATTTTTACTTGGAAAGATTATTTGTTTCCAAATGCACTCCTTCACACTTGCCTGAGTTAAAATTCTTCTGCCACTTTTCTGCCTACTTTCTCAAACTGGCAAGGTCGCACTGTAGTTTATCTTCAACTGTTGGGGCATTTACTCCACTGAATACTTGTTCTTCCAGGTTATTTATGAAAATATGGAAAGTAGCTGATGTTTACTGAAATCTCAATATTGAAAATAGTTTAAAATTATTCAGAACATACATAATGGAAAACTATAATTAAGCTCCTTTTCATGTGCTTCCCTTTCTTGGGGAAGGTCTCTCAAGAAATTGAGCATGTATTTCTCTATGCAGAGCAATGTCCTTTTCTTCCTCTCCTTTGATTTTAGTCTCTAGCCAGTTTCCTTTCCTTGACCAGATAATCCCCACTCCCACGAGGATTCTAAAGAAAAAAAAAATTATAATAATGTCAGGCTTCCTAAAAGCTCCCAACATGAACATCGGCCGACTGGCTATTCTTCACCCACCATTTATTGACACAAATATCTCTGCTTACATATTCATTAATTCTGTCTTCATCAGTCTCCAGCAGCTTACATTCTGGAAGGTTGATATCATTTGTTGGCACGTGTTGTGTTATGGGTAAGCTCACGTCCAGGTTTGTGCTTCATCATTCATCCAAACCAACATCTATTGAATGGCTTCTGTGTACAAATACTTTGCCAGACACTGAACACACTTTACAGTTTGCACAGCAGGTTCACCATCGTCTTGTATCCAGTCTGCCTGCAAGCCTGTGAGGTGGGTAGTAGCGGTGGTGTTATCACCAGGACCCTCATTTTACAGATGAGGAAACAGAGACCTGGGAAGATAAAGAAATTTGTCCAAGGTCACACGACTCACAGGTTTCAGAGGCAGGCCTCAAACCCAGGCCCCTGACCACGAATCCCATGTGCTCACCAGTATACCACACTGCCAACTTCCTCACAGTGTCTACTGCAGGGAGAGGGGTTCCGGGCCTTAACCACAGTTTCTTTCTGCAGCCCCATGCCTCACCCTCTTGGTTTTTGGTGGTAGTGCTGGTCCTCATCAGCTCACACATATCAGTAACTGCAAAGGAGCCTGATATAAGAATTTGTGCATCTCTTATCATAACTGTATCTGGAGGAATTCTCAGTAGGGCCACAGGAAGCAGTGAGTGGGCCCCAGGAGCCTGGCGGGCAGGGCGTGGGGGGCCAAGCCCTCCTTCTCCCATTAATGCCCTGGGAACTGGTGTTTGTGGAAACTGCCAACGTGTTGACTCCTGGTCACAAAGGCTTGTTTTCCATTTAGTCTCCTGGAGGAGGACTCAGAGGAGGAAGGAGATTTGTGTCGCATCTGTCAGATAGCCGGGGGTTCCCCAACCAACCCCCTCCTGGAGCCCTGCGGCTGTGTGGGAAGCCTGCAGTTTGTTCATCAGGAGTGCCTGAAACAGTGGCTGAAAGTGAAAATAACATCAGGTAGGTGGGGAGGGAAGAGCAGCAAACGTGCCACCAAGTGTAATTAACAAGACGCCAGTGTCGGCCTCGCAGCCTTGTCAACAGCTCGCTCTCTACGGAGCAGTAACTCAGGAAACATGGCCAAGGCCAGGATTCTTGCTCGTAGCCACTGTCTTCAAATTATGGGAGGGAAATGATTTTTTTCATGTCTGAGAGAAGAATCCTGGTATGCTATTGAATCCTACGCCTGCTTGAGGCCTGGGCAGAGGTGCTAAGATCGCCTCCCAGGAGGAAGGAAACAGGGGCCGGTGGCTGAACCTCAGCAAGCACACAGTAGCCACGCCCAGCCAGGAGCCACCAGCAACAGTCATTCAGAAGGTCCCTCCCGAGAGACCCCAGCACACATGATTCTATTTCCTTCTATTTGGGGGAGGGGGAGGGGTGTCACCTAGGAAACTAAGCAAAGCTGCCTTTTTGCAGCAGGGGTAAGAAAAGAACACTGATCTGATTTTCTAGAATCATATTAGATAAAGAGATTTCCAGGGGCCCGTTTTGTCAGCTCTCTAGCAGATCTTGCAACCATGTGTGAATCCCCTTCTCAACTCCCTGGGGAGGTTATAACCTAAATACAGCCACTTCAGTAGGTCGGCTGTAGTTTTCTTGGCAGAGAACAGAAGGTTTCTTTAAGACACAGATTTAGAAATCAGAGCAACTTTAACGAAAAACATGAACATCAATGCAAAGAGCAACTAGATTAGAAAATAGCTGCTATGTCTTTCAGACACTCCTCCCTGAAAACTTTTTACCCCATAGCCAGATCCTGTTGCTCTCCTCTTCCACATTCTTCTCTTTAGTTATCACTATTCCAGGCCTCCTGGGAGACTGGAGCTTTCCCCTGTCCCCATGGTGTGTTGCCGAGCTCCCTTACCAAGGACAGAACACCATTTAATCAGAGAATGAACACATGGGGTAATCATATTATCTGTCTCATCCCTGAAGCTCTTTTTCCATGTAATCACCTTCTCTAGCATGAGGACAGGACCACTGCCCAGGATGCTTAAGTGCATGTCCACATAGCAAGCAGAGTATTCAGTCCCTCAGAGAGCAAAGAAATGAGTGGATTTGGGTTGCTAATGACCCTGCCATACAATGCTTTATCTTACTAGAAATTTGGGCCAATTAAACATCTAGCACAGAAAAAATGTCCCTCTGCAATGTGTTATGAAAATGCTGCTAAATGCTTGTAAATGCCAGTGCTAGGACAGATATGTTGAGAAGGATTAGATTGGAAGACACATGGGATATTCAGTAGCCTAAAGCATTACTGAATGATGCTTAAAAAAAAAATGAAGCAAACAAAATGCAGATAAAGGATTACTGTTCATCCTTGCCCTTTGAAAGTCTCTATTATTTACTATGTCTTTATACCCCCAGTGGGGAAATAGAACTGGGGTATTAAGCTGCACAAGCCTTATCTTTACCAAATAGATGGAGGTAATTAATAAGTTCTCTATTTTCGAATGCATAAAATAAACACAGGACATCATTAGTCAAAATGTGGCAACTACACTGGGGAAAAAAATGTATGACATTTTTTGCTTAAACGTAACAGCCACAGTTCTGCATCTTATACTTTTGCATTGGGGAATAGGATAAATGGTGGGAAAATACTGATCTAGAATGCATATTTTTATAAAAACAGCAACAAAAGAAGCCGTCTCCTGTTTCTTTTCTCAAGTGAGTCTGAGCTCAGGCTTAGGTGCTGGCCCTAGAAACCACCATAACTAGTTCCCACACAGGGCCCTCACTCCCTCACTTTTCTCAGGTGGGAATGTCACTGGGCGGGAGTAAAGGCAGATTTTTTAAGCCATTGATTGAAAATAGCTTCTGCCATCTATTTGGTCCTCATTAATTTACTTACTTAAACCTGTGTTAGGTCTACAAGAAAGAAAAAAACATATGCCAATATTCACTCTTTTTGCAAACACCTGTGTTACAGACTCTTGGCTTCTGTATAGCAATTCCAATTTTATGAACCATTATGTTTATATTTAAATAGAAAGCAAGACCTGTTATTTAAAAGTCATGGGAATTTCACTTATATGAAGCTTGCATAATAAATGACTACAAAGGATATTTTTCAGATCTCAGATTCAAGGACATATTTCTACAGAGAATGGCTGGTTTTAAATGAAAGTCACTGAAGCTCAGAATTTATAACACACACAAGTTCACTCTCAAAATATTACCTGTCTAAAGTGCCAACACAAACAGATCCCTAGTTACATGTAACATATAATTCTTTATCTAATTTAAGGAGCAGATCTGGGAGCTGTGAAGACCTGTGAGATGTGTAAGCAAGGCCTGCTGGTCGACCTGGATGACTTTAACGTGACTGAGTTCTACCAGAAGCACCAGCGATCCCGGGTAAGAAACACCCACACCCAGTCTGACTCTGCAGGCTAAAGTAGGTTAGAGGTGCAAGGCGAAAGAAATTCACTCTCCCTGATCCAAGGAATCTGGAGGGTCTGTGGGTGGCACAAATCTGAGAAGGCCCATTTAGTTCACTTCTTTGAGAAGGTCTGTCACTAAATTTGGAATATCAGACAGTTGGAAGTCTTGGTCATCCTGGGTTGAGGTCCCCCTGCAGTCCGGGACCAAAGTAGAAAGCTGCAGTGGTCAGATGGACACACAGAAATAGCAAAAAGTCTGACCAACTCCATGCCCAAATTTGCTGAAGTAATTTAAGTTTGATTGCAACAAGAGAAAAAAAATTCAGGGTCTTGGAGGAAACGGTCCCCAATTTATATATCAAGTAACTCTGGGGTAATAAGAAACTGCTTTACCTAAGGTTAGTAAACATGTAGTAAATGCCTACTGCGTGCTTTTTAACATCTAGTGAATTCACTCTCCTGCGGCATTTGTATTGCCTTTCTACTATGGTGAAGAAGTTAGTTACCCTCAGGAGGGAAGGTGATTTATGTCCAAGATAATAATCCCCTAATGCTCAGGCAAACCATCTTCCATTTAGAACTACATTGTCTAGTATGACAGCCACAGCCACATGCAGTGGCTAGCTCTAATCCACATGTGCCACGAGTGTTAAATACACACCGAATTTCAAAGACTTAGTATGCTTTCCACTTCAGCACGTAAGGAGCTGGGACGTCGCCACTCTGTCCTAACAACAAGTAAAAAGCTGAACAAACTGAAAAATCAACAACTTGTCTTAGATCTGTAAGAGAAGTGAGATCAAAGGGCAAACCAGTGCCTCCAAAATTGGAGAGACAGAGGCGGATAGAGAGAATCACAACTTACAGGAGCAGAGAGACTCCCAAGCGAAAACCTCTGTGGGAACCAGTGCCGGGTAGAGAAACCTAAATTGTAATTAATGAATTGCTGGAGGCTCGGTGCGGGCAAGTCTGAGAGTCAAAAACTCCAGAGGGACCCAGTCATACAGCGGGTAGGTTCCCATACTCTTCTGAGTTTTACCTCCAGGATCTTGACCAGGTCCTTATAGTGACTGGAGAAAAACTTCCCCGTGATCCTGACAGGGGGAGGGGAAAAGCCATTTTCATATATACCAGAACATTGTGTTCTTCACAAGGTCTGCCCTGAGGAGAAACTGTCTAACCAGAGCCTAACCTAACTGGATGAAAGGAAACACCCAACTCCATGCCCCTCCAGCCATCCTATCCCACCTAAATGGGAGAGTGGGGAGAGGACTGAGAAAAGCACATGTGAAGTTCACAGTCAGAGGCACCGGCTCATTGAAACACTGAGGCCTGTGCAAGGACTACAGAACACTTTCTTTCCTCCACATCTCACCACCACATTGTTAAAGCCTACTTATAGGAGTTCCTATTACCTAGTACATCATGTCCAACTATCAAGAAAAAATTACAAGACATACCAAAAGGCAAAAAATACAGGTTAAAGAGACAGAATAAGCATCAGAACCAGACTCAGATATGTCAGGGATGATGGAATTATCAGACTGGGAATTTTAAACAGCTGTTATTAATATGCTAAGAACTGTAATGAGTAGAGGAGATGACGTTGCAGGAACAGATGTGAAGTGTAAGCTGAGAGATGGAAATTCTGAGCATGGAAAAGAAATGCTACAGATGAAAAACACTGTCACAGAAATGAAGAATGCCTTTGATGGGCTCATCAGTAGACTGGACACAGCTGAGGAAAGAATATCTGAGCTTGAAGATACCTCAATAGAAGCCGCCAAGACCGAAAAGCAAAGAGAAAAAAGACTGAACAAAAGCAGAACAGAACATCCAAGAAGTGCAGGACAACCACAAAAGTTATAACATACACGTAATGGGAATACCAGAAGGAGAAGAGAAAGACAGCAGAATAAAGATCTGAAGCCATAATGGCTAACAATTTCCCCAAATCAATGTCAGACACCAAACCACAAATCCAGGAAGCTCAGAGAACCCCAAGGAGGATAACTGCCAAAAAACCCACATCGTGATTGTGTTAGTCCGTTTATGCTGCTTATAACAAAATACCGGAAACTGGGTGATTTATAAGTGCAAGATGGTGGAAGCAGAGAGAGCAGAGAGAAAGACAGACAGACTCCTCTCTTCTTTTAAAGCCCTCAGAACCACGCCCCCGACCACCATTTTTAATCCATTCACTACTGCAGAGTCCTACAATCCAATCACCTATTTAAGGCTCCATCCTTCAATTACCATAGTAGGATTTCCCACCCTCTTAACAGTCACAGTGGGAGTTAAGTTTCTA
>NW_007735175.1:65488-69949 GCF_000696425.1 Galeopterus variegatus | reverse complement strand
AACCACAAATCCAGGAAGCTCAGAGAACCCCAAGGAGGATAACTGCCAAAAAACCCACATCATGATTGTGTTAGTCCGTTTATGCTGCTTATAACAAAATACCGGAAACTGGGTGATTTATAATTGCAAGATGGTGGAAGCAGAGAGAGCAGAGAGAGAGAGACAGACAGACTCCCCTCTTTTTTTAAAGCCCTCAGAACCACGCCCCCGACCACCATTTTTAATCCATTCACTACTGCAGAGTCCTACAATCCAATCACCTTAAATAGGCTCCACCTTTCAATTACCATAGTAGGATTTCCCACCCTCTTAACAGTCACAGTGGGAGTTAAGTTTCTAATACATAAAACTTGGGAGACAATTCAAGCTTCAATAGCTTTGGGGGGACATAATTCAATCCACTACAATGACATATCATGTTTAAAATGGAAAAACTTGATGATAAAGAAAATTCCTGAAGGATGCTAGAGGAAAAAAACACCTTCCCTACAGAAAAGCAAATATAAGAATTACATTCAACTTCTCAGAAACCATGCAAGCAAGAAGAGAGTGGAAGAAATATTTGTGTTGAGAAAAAAAATGACCAACCTGGAATTCTGTACCCTGCAAAATTATCCTTCAAAAGTGAAGGTGAGGGCCAGCCCATGGCTCACTCGGGAGAGTGCGGTGCTGATAACACCAAGGCCACGGGTTCGGATCCCATATAGGGATGGCCAGTTAGCTCACTTGGGAGAGCGTGGTGCTGACAACACCAAGTCAAGGGTTAAGATCCCCTTACCAGTCATCTTTAAAAAAAAAAAGTGAAGGTGATATAAAGACTTTCTCGGACAAAGACTTAGTACCAAAAAAATAATGCAAAATATCATATTAGTAATGTTATAGTAATTGTATGTTGAAATGATATTTTGGATATATTGGGTTAATAAAACATATTGTTAAAATTAACTTTACTAGGGTTTTTTTTGTTTTTTTTTTTTTTACTTCTTTAATCTGGCTACTAGAAATTTTTTAATTGCATATGTGGTTTGCATTGGTGCCCCCACTGTATCCTAAGGGATGGTGCTGATCTAGAAGGTGCCTTGCACATTTATCAAGTGAAAATACCCCATCATTATCATTATAAGACTGCCTTCCCTTATCATATGATTTTAAAAAGTTATTCATAATCATGACTGTAAAGCACATAACTTGAAAACTATGAAATTATTGGTAACAACCAAAATATCATCCTTCAGTGGGGGAGTCACTTCAGCTTTTAGATCATTAGGCTGTATCCAGACCTTTCTTTGCAAAGATTTTGACAGTTGAATCAAAATGGTACATGTGAGTCTGGGCAATTCTGCAGTTTCCTTTTTTAACATCCTAAGGGTGGGCTGGCTGGTTAGCTCAGTTGGTTAGAGCGTGGTGTTGGTGACATGAAGGTCCAGGGTCAGATCCGTGTACCAGTCAGCCACAAACAAATATTAATAAATAAATAAAATAATAATAAAATCCTAAGGGGGCTAGACAAAAGAACAAAGTATTGATAAGAATGAAGGAGATTTGAATAGCTCAATCAATAAGTTTGATATGATGGGCATAGTGGGCACAATGCCATACCAGCATTGCAGAGATTGGGTATCAGGAGGCCAGAGAAAGAAAAGAGAAACAAAGAAAAGAAAGGGAAGGGAAGAGAAGGAAAAGGAAGGAAGGAAGAAAAGGATTTCTTGAGAAATAAATTCAGTATTTGAGGCCTGAGGGTTTCCATCACTCAGTCATAACCCACAGGCAGTAAGATCTGAGATGAGAAACAGAGAGATACATATTATTGGACACAGAGCATGTTGGACCCAAATATTGAAAGGAACCAGGCCCTCGGAGTGCCTGAGGTCAGGGTGCCAGCCAGGGTGCAGACAGGGTCATCTCAAAAAAATAGATCATTTCAGGAAATGGAAACTTGGGCTTCCTAAGAAGGCCATGTCCGGATGAGGCTGGGTTACCCACCGTACCCCCAGAATCACCAGCACTGAAGTCTGGGGCATGCCTTATCTAGTAGAGACCCCTTTGGTCTTAAGTGTTTCCACGTCGTGCTCCCTCTGCCAAGCTGTGGCCACCATATGCTATTCAAGTACCAGTGGCATTTGTAGAATTGACCTGATAGCAGCGAAATTTTCCAGTTGTACTAACATGTTTGCACTCCTATAGCCTGAGGCAGCCTGTCCCACTGAGGAGCACATCAGCTTGGACTCAGATCTGATCCTAAATCCTATTCCCTTCCCCAGAGTTGGCCTTGGGGAACCTATGTCAACTCTCTGGACCTCAGTTCTGTCATCTGTAGGAAGTAGGAGAGGATCATTCCCACCTCTCAGGGTTGTGTGTAGGAAAGGACACAAGTACATTAATTAATTCCACGGCTGCACAGACCAGGTTCTTGGTGAATGACAACTGCCATATTACGGCCACAGAGATGCCCGGCCTCTTGGGCACTCGGGGGAGAAATCTCAGAGCACCAGGGAGCAGGCTGGCGTCCATCACTGAACAGAGAGAGCCAGCGGCCCACACCAGGGTCACGCCCATACCCTAGGCCCACACTGCATCCTCCAATGGAGGTAACTGGCTACAAGCGCATTCTAGAAAGAACTGCCAGAGTAATTGTGTCGGCTGGGTCTGGGCAGGGAAGAGAAGATGGTCCATTCCACAGGGGTGAGTGACGAGAGCTGGACGAGGGCCAAGATGTGGGCAGCACAAGAAAGTGGTGGGGAATGAGGGATATTCTGGGACTCACAGGGTGACCACTCCCAGGCCTGAAGTGACGAGGGGAGGGGGCGCTTACCAGGATCAGGAGAGCTGTCACTACAGGGGACACTCTGCCACGCCACTGCCCTGCGGAGAGGGCGTGGGAGGGACAAATGCCAGCCCCTCTCCTCCTGTCCCCCGGCCTCCAAAGGCAGCAGAGGGCGAGGGGGCCTCGTGGATCCCCAGGGGTCAGCCTCTAGGCCACAGGGCGGGGTGGGGGGTGGATCTGGAGGGGAACATGGAAAACGTCCAGCACGGCAATATCTCTACATGGAAGAAGAAAAGATTTTAAATTCGCCTCGGTGAGAGCTTGACAGGCCATCAAAGCCTCTTGAAAATGTCCTTTATTATAATCACAGGTGGAAGCTAGAGTGACAGACCCAGCCTGGTGGGAGAACCCCGGCCACGAGAACCAGCACTGCCCGCTGACGGGAAGCAGGCGAGGGCCCTCAGTCCCCCGGCAGCTCTGACCGTGCCACGGCCTCTGTGAATTTCATGTGTCTGTTTGCTGACAGTCTGTGTTAAAACGCCACACTCAAGGCAAGTGTGGCCTAGACAAGCTCAGAAGCTCTCCATGGATAAAGACCAAAGTGACTGTGGCTTAACACAAACACATCTAAGATGTAACGAACCTCAGCTCATCCCCCAGGGACTGTGAACCCACCGAGGGGACAAACCCATTGGGGAGGCCCCCAGCCTGGCCGTGTTCCACCCCCTGCAACCTTGGGCTCACCTGGGCCTCTATTTCTTATATATTTTCCCACTTAGATTTTTCTTCTTTTCTTTAATTACAAAGACCACGCCGAAATCTCCCATAATTTACCACCCAAGATAACGTTTAACATTTAGCTGCAGGTCTTTTTTTTCCCTATTAAAATGCTGATGCCCAGGCCCAACCCCAGAGATTCTGATTTCATTGTTCTGGGATGGAGCCAGGTATCAATTTTGTTTTAATTGTGGCAAGATACACATAACAAAGAAATTTAACTAACTTGGAAAACACTTCTTGAGCCCCTACTGTATGTCAGATACTGTGTGGGGGATACCCTGGTACAAAAGACGGACACAGCCGTGGCCTCCTAAGGAGAAAGGCCTGAACCGGGCGGTAACCGAGGCACAGGAGGGTCAGAACAGGGCATGCGCGGGCACTGGGGGCACAGCTGCAGAGGGTCTCCCTGGTCAGGCCCCGGGGAGGCCTCCCTGCAGAAGAGACGTTCAAGACCAGGCAGGAGAAAGGGGAGCGAGCCCTCCATCCTCGCACCCCTGCGGGCGAAGTCAGAGACATGTGAGGCAGATACCTCACTTGGGATCCCACCAGCGCAGGGTGTGCCCTTCAGGTGGCCTGTCAGCCCTGTCGGTGACCTTTGAGGGTGTGGAGGGTCTCTCACAGAGCATGTTTTCCTGGTTTGGTTCTATACATCTGGGCAGGGGCAGGGCAAATGCTGCCCATGGGCCCTAACAGGGCACTGAAATCTGATTACCCCTACGTCTCTCAGACATTGGGTGGTTCCAATGACCCCCGTGGGGTCAAGGCTTGTTATTACACCTCAAGCAGCTGGATTAGGAACTCCTAGAGGCTGTCAGGAGAGTGGCCCCATGACACTAAAGCAGCTGTGGGCCCCAGGACCCTGGATTAAGCTCTTTGGGGATCCTGGCACCTGGTGGTCCATTTATAGGCCTGTCAGG
>NW_007735175.1:63510-64264 GCF_000696425.1 Galeopterus variegatus | reverse complement strand
TATCATCAATTATGTTTCGAAAAAAGTTAGAAAGTATAGATCACAGATTATACACTGAAATATCACAGAGGCCAGGCAGGTAACAAGTGGTTGAAATCTTCCAGGTAGCATGCAAATGGGAGTGGTGGCAACTGTGGCAAAACGGAGAGTACTCTTACCCAACCCAGATAGAGATGCTCACGTCCGTCCTTCCTTCCTTCCTACCAGGGCACATCCACAGGCCAGATTCAGCTTATTGGCTACCAACTGTTGACCCTTAGTTTAGAGCGGCAATTCCCAGACCGGTAACATCAGCACCATTTGAGAACTCATCAGAAAAGCACATTCTTGGGCCCCACCCCGACCCCTGAATCAGGAACTCTGGGTGAGGAAAGGGGTGGGGTCAGAGCCACTGTGTTTTAAAAGGCCCTTTCGGAATTTCTGATACATGTTAAAGTTGGAGCTACTAGATTCAAAAGTCATGGCTGAATGGGCCACTGTCTATTCCAGAATCTTACGGTTTTTTCTCATTGTCTCATCTGTGTACATATTTATTGAGCATGCACTGTATACCAGGCACTGGGAGTTCAGGAACAAACAAGACAGATGTAGACCTTACCCTCACAGATCTTACACCTAGACAATTTACCTGGAATCTTATCTTTAATTCTTGCTTCTTGTAGGATATTTTTGTTTTGCAAAATACCACGTCCACCTGTGTTAGTTCACTTTACCATAACACCTTGGGGAAACAGGCAGAACAGAGGGTACTTCT
>NW_007735175.1:60169-62327 GCF_000696425.1 Galeopterus variegatus | reverse complement strand
TCTGTGTACATATTTATTGAGCATGCACTGTATACCAGGCACTGGGAGTTCAGGAACAAACGAGACAGATGTAGACCTTACCCTCACAGATCTTACACCTAGACAATTTACCTGGAATCTTATCTTTAATTCTTGCTTCTTGTAGGATATCTTTGTTTTGCAAAATACCACGTCCACCTGTGTTAGTTCACTTTACCATAACACCTTGGGGAAACAGGCAGAACAGAGGGTACTTCTTCTTGTTTATAAATGGAGTCACTTTGCCTCTGCAAAAGTTTATAAAACTCTTTGCCCAAAGTCGCAGTGCTCAGCAGCCCCAGGCTGCCCGCCTTACATGGCAGCACTTTCCGTGGAAGGTGCGCTCCGGGGGCACCTGTGCCTGGAGATGTGCTCCTGCCGTCTTTGCTCTGCTGCACAGGAGGGTCTTAGGGGAACTCTGGCTGTGACTGTCCTCCATCTCAGCCAAGGGCAGATGTCCTTGGATACACTCCGTCACCTAATCACCCTCAGACCTGGGTGCCTCTCTTGAACATAATTGAAGACTTGATAGATCGTTCAGCCAGGCTCTCAGCTTCTTTGAGTGGATTGTATTGAGAGTTTCCATTGGTAGCAAATCTCTCAGGCAAAATGAATATTCACAAAATGAAGGGGGTGGGGCAGGAGCAAAGCAAGGAAAACAGCGGGGGCTGAGCTCTCCAGCACTCCTGTCCACTGCTTCACAGGCCCCCTCACTTTCAAGTGTCCCCACCGCCTCCTGCCACCCCCATTCCCTCCAGTCGGCACAAAGGAACTGACCCCGCGTGGGAGTCTGAGTGTGATGTGATCGGGTCAAGGGAGGGGTGGGTCAGGAGTAGCTCTGATCAATAACGCTCCAAAATCTAGTTCATCTGGCCCTTGCCGGACAAATACCCTGGAACTCCCCCAGTTGACAAAGCCCTCCCACTTGTGGCTGGGGAGTATAAAGGGTGACTCTGAGTGGACTATCAAACGCCTGCTCCGATTGGTCTGCAGAGCCCTTTGTTGCGCATCACCAGCTCTGCAAAGGGCGCGCATAAAGGAGCCAGCAGCGAGATTTATGGCACCGCGTGACAGGTTCCCTCCCACAGACCAGAGAAGAGACACAATCTGCTAGAAGTGACTTTTCAAATTATCTGCAGAAAACATTAGTGGATATTTTCCCATCTGCATGCCTCTGGGCCTTATTGAGTCATAAAAAGTAAATGATTTCCTGAATGCTTTGACAAACCTGATAGTTCCAAGCCATTTTCTAGCTGATTGATCTGCCATTATGCATCAGAGTGTCTCTGAGCATAAAGACTCACTGGCGAAGACAGCACTGGAGAGAAAACCCTCGGCTGATTGCAGGAGGAAGCCATGGCCGAGGAAAACCAACAAGGGACAAGGCTTGGTTGGTGTGGAGGGGCTGAAAGGCACATTGGGAAGGCTTCCCAGAGGAGGTGGCTTGTGAGACAGTCCTTAAAGCAGCTGGTAGGCGTTGGCTCATGGGGAAGGTGAGAGGAGACAATTAAAAGAGAAAAAGTGAAAACAAGCAGCTTGCTATGTGCTGGCTCTAGGCCAAGGTCGGCATAGCACGGAAAACACGACCAAAGGCTAAAAATAGGAAGCTAAGTACAGCAGACTTGAACTGTTAAAGAAGGGCACATAGAACAGTGGAGGGGCCTTGACAGCAGTGACCTTGGGGCCAGTTGTCACCAAGATCCGGAATTGGCCCTGATTCAGAGGGAAGAGTACATCGATCCTTGCTTGACTTCTGCACCTTTTCTGGCAGCTGTTTGGATCTGGGAGAGGCGTGTTCTGTGCCAGCTTCCTGAGCTGCCCTTGATCTAATGGGAACGGGGAGATGGGCCAGCGAAAGGCCCCAGCTGCTGCAGGAAAGAGGAAGATGAGACGCTGAGGTGGTCACTGTGTCAAGTCCACACTTTATTATCCTGAACAGAGTCACAGTTCCAACCTTTTCCAGGACTGATGTAAAGGGCCATGACCTCTGCTGGGGATTTTAGTCCCCAGGGGCTGGGTGGCTTCCTGAGTACCACCTGGCCCATCCCGGAGCCCACCTACCCATGGGGATTTGGCATGAGGACAGATGGAAGATTAAAGGGCCTTCCCCGCCTTCTCTGGCAGAGGGGAAGGAGTTGTT